>NW_021145824.1:0-50000 GCF_002837175.3 Physeter macrocephalus | reverse complement strand
AGAACCGTAGCCACGCCAGCCCTGTGCTGAGTCCACAGCTGCAGGTGTCTAGCTCACCACAAAGATGCCTAAGATGAGCAGAGTACCTGATGCCACCCAAGGACTCATTACAGCACCATGACCACCAACACTAAGTCCTGCAGGTCTAGTGATGGCCCCCTCAGTGGGGTCAGGGCCTGTACCCTCTTCCCTGGTTCTGTCTACTGGCACCTCATAGTGCTTCCCTCATAGTGCTGACCCTGTGGCTCCATGTCACAGGATGAGGCAGTTGCTCCTACCAAGAATGCCACAAGTAGCAGTGGCAGGCTAGCCAGTCCTCTGGAGCCCTTCGACTTGCACAGAGCAGAACCATGAAGTTGGATGTGTGCATCCCCAGGGTACTGGCTTGCTCGCATAAGCCTCTGGCACTACTTCAAGGAAAATCAAGAAAACAATGAACGAGGAGAAAAGCCAGGGAGAGCCAGCAAGGCCCAGCTGTGGCATGGGAAGAGGCAGGGTCCAGTAGCCAGACCTACGGACAAGTCCCTGTGGCACAGGCTGATGCAAAGAAGCAGCAGTGGCCAGTGCTGAGGGCCATGGCAGCCTTGTGCAAATGCCCCAGAGGGTAATGTGGCAGGCTCAGCAGCAGCAGGGCTATGATCAGAGGTGGACAGAGCCCCTTGAGTAGTGCATCCAGCACATGCAGATCACCAGTGGCCAGACACTTGGAGCTGCACACAGTGAAGGCCCAGCACAATCCTGTTGCAGCCCATGCCTAGCAGCCCCTCCAGCAGTGTGCCAGCACCAACACCCAGCTTGGCAATTCCACCATTACTGCAGGGCCTCACAGCCAGCAGCCCAGGCCCCTCTCCATGGCCAGCAACACCACATGGCCCTTGTGCTGTTGTCCCAATAGAAGAAACCAACACCAGTCACAAGGCTAGCTTTCTCCAGGAGCTCCTTCTGTTCTCCACCACCCCTAACTCCCTAACTCCAGCCAAGGAGTACTAGCAGGGCCCACATGCTGAGCTTTTTGTAATACCCTCAGGCTTGTGGGCAGGATGGACCTGCCAGAATCCTGCCCCACCCCTGCCTGCCCTACACTCTTTCTGGCTTACCTGAACACCTGCCTCAGGAGTACCTTTGCTCCCCATCTCCCCCCAGCTGGAGATGCCCAATCCTAACCCCAAGCAGTTGAAGAGAAGAGGAGGCAGCATTATCCATGAAGAGAGGCACGGAGGCTTCTCACAAGACTTGCCCTTGTGGTATGTGTACAGAAGGCAAGCCTGCTGGGACAAGCCTGCAAACCCACTGTGGGTAAACAGCCTGGGGCAGCTGCTAGAAGCCAAAGTTTCAGGAAATCAAGGGAAGAAATGTCCTGGCAGGACCCCACACCCTCCCTCCCACAGAAAGCCAGCTAAGATTAGCTCTGGTCCTCTCTGCCTGTCCTTTTGGAGCAGGGTCTCCTTTCCCACAGCAGTTTTTTTCCTGCTCTGCTCTCCCAAGGGATCCAGGTGGTTTTCAAACTACAGCAAAGAAAGACCTGAGAAAAGAGACTTCTCTCCACCCCCAAGTACTTCCTGACCTGCTGTCTGGTTGTCAGCCCCAGGCTGCTCCAATGCCTGCACCTTTTACCCCATGCTGTCAGCTTCTGGAGCTTCATGGGGTACACTCCACCCCTTGGGTGTGAGGTACCAACAATGTTACCAAGCATAGCTGCCTCCATGTGGGACCCAGAACCAGTGGGAGCAAAGGGCAGGGGTCAGGCCCCAAAGAGCTGAGGGCAGTGGGGGCTTCACGACCCAAAGGGCCTGACCAGAGCACTTCCAGGGTCTCTCACACACACACACACACACACACACACACACACACACACACACACGGAAGAGGAGGTAGTCACAGCACCTGGTGTATCACAGTGACCAAGTCTGCTTATTTGTCATTTATTTTTAAAATATATTTAAACAGCAGCAATCACTTCCAAAATGCAAAAAAAAAAATTACAATTTTTAGAATAAAATTATAATGTTTATAATGCGAGTCAGAAAGAATTGAAGGTACAACTGAGAATCAAATCACGCAGCACTGGGTGTGGCTGGAGAAGCCAAGGCCCACTGGTTGTGGGGGTCAAGTTGACAAGAGGTCCCAACCAGTGAGGTTTCCACCCTCAAATCATACCCCCCCAACTCCCCATTGACGAAGCCAGTGTTCTCTAGGTTAGAGAAGGAGAAGCGTCAAAGAGCTGGCCCTCTGTGGGGGATCCCCCAAACCCAGTCCCCCCCACCAGCCAGGGGGACCTGCTAATCGACCTCCTCCATGTTGCTGTAGGTGGGGGCTGGGCGGTCCACAGGGGGGGCGAAGCGTTCAGGGGCTGTCCGCGTGGGGGCCACCTCGGGGGCCTGGCCAGGGCCTAGTCCCTGCAACAGAATATGAGGACAGGGGTTGGGGGCTGCCCAGTATGCCGCCTGGCATCCCGGGGGTGCTGGCTTGGAGCCCTGGCACCCAAGGGAGGGCCCCAAGGCAGGCGCAGACAGCAGCGGCGTTGAGACAGAGAGACGAGATCGGCCTGAACAGTCTCGCTTTATTAACACTTTAAATACAGGAAGCTGCTTGGGCAGGGCTAAGCCCCAGGCCAAGGGTAGGAGCAGCAGGACAAACGGACAGACAGCTGGACGGGATACCCACCCTAGGATGGTCTGCCCCTGCAGGAGCCACAGTCCCCACCCTCTCCCATCAGATGCACACACTGAGGCCCAAGCCCAGAGTTGGTCCCCACCACAGTGGCAGGCATGGCCTGGCGGGCAGGTAGGTAGGCCAGCTCATAGCAGCTGCCTGCAGGCGAGCTCATCTCCAGGGACTCTGGGATACCAGAGGATAGAACATGTTGAGCACGAGGGCCACCAAAGCTGCCACGGTGCCCAGAACAAAGTATCGGAAACAGCCCTCGTCTGGTGTGGTAGGGCCACGTGGAGGGGGGCCCACCCAGTCCTGGGGCCCCCAGGGACCCAGGGGCGCAGGCCCCTCGGGTACTGGCTCCTCCTCGGCCTCCAGCTCCTGCCAAATCCGGGAAGCCTACGGTGTGCGGAAACGGCCATCAGCACCCAGGGCGGGGGTGATGGGGTAGGGGGACCCAGTGTCCCCAAGACCCCTGGCCATGACAGTCCCGCCCAATGTAACCGGCGCTAACACCCTACATCCCAGGTCAAGCGGCAGAGAAGTGGGCAGGCAGGAGCCAAGTGGGCCACTCGCAGGGTTGTCTAGATGGAGAGCACCACAGTGGGCGAATCTTGATAGCATTTTGGCCTCAAGAAGCTCCCCAATCGACATGCAACTTCCCCGCGGGGGTTGGGTGGGGGTGGGGGTGAGGGTGAGGGTTAGTTGGTCAGTTTTTAAGCCCAGGCTTCCCACAGAGGAGACTGGCTCATGGAGGACAGAGCTGCCAACCCCAGAGTCATCTCCTGGCTCCCTCCCACCTACATCCAGATCCTGATCACTGTCTGAGTCTGAGCATAGCGGGCTCAAGGGAGGAGAGGACAGCAAAGAGACCAGTCCAGAAAAGAGTTGCGGATGTGCCCACCAACCAGGCCTATGGCATCCCATGTCAGTAAGGGAGATAGAAGATCCCAAAGGCACAGTGGGGACAAAAGCTCACCTCAGAGAGGGTGACGGCCACACTAGGCTATGGCCTGCTGGATAGTCCCTGTCCTGAGTGCACATCAGAACACAGGGATGATCACAAGTGAGGGTCTGTGGGCTAGCATGTGGGGAGCGTGCAGAGGGAAAGCTGGGAGGTGTTAGGTATAGTCTGTTCACACCACTGTACCCAGTGAAATTTGGAGCAGCTACTTGGCCCGTAGCCTATGCACACACCAATGGCAGCGTGTTGCTGTGTGTGTACCTCTGTAAGTATCCCTGCAGCCTGGGAATCGCTCTGGCTAAGACTTTGATGTAAGGGAACCCTGTCTGTGACTCTTAAAAATCCCAAGGTTCCAGGGGCCTAGGGCTGTAGGAGAGGAAGCTGTGCCCTACCCCCGCCCATCTGTGAGTTGGGCCCCACTAGCCTGAGCAGCCTCCCCGTGCCTCACCTGGCTGGCAGCAGACTCAGCTGCAGGGCCTAGGTCTGGGTGGTGTTCAGAGTGACCTGCCCGGGGGGGCCTCTCCACAGGAGAGTTCCGCCGGCGGTAGAAGAGTACATAGGCATAACGCGTCACGACCTGGCTCTCGTCTACTGTTGTCACCGTGCTGTCATCAAACAAGCGCCAGCCTATGGCAAGGTGGGAAGAGTGTGAACATACCCTGCATCAACACCCCTACCATCTATCCTGCTGGCTGCATGTGCCCTCACCCACGTCGCTGCGCTGGCTGCTGCGATCATTGGGCAGGCGTGCACAGGCAGTGTAGTGGCCACCGATCATGCCTCCATAGTGGTTGATGACAGCATACAGGTCATAGCTGGGCAGCTGCTCCTCTTTCTGACCGATACAGAACTTGCTCAGGTCCAGGTTCCTATGGTACCAGCCAGAGAGAGGTGAGACAGTCAACAGGTGCCCTGGATGCTGACCTTGGCCCCCATGCCCTGACTACAGTCACAAGGGCCCACTGCTCACCGAACAGGGAACTCCACCAAGTCATTGATCTTGTCACGCCAGATGAAACTGCGAAAGGAGAAGCGCTTGAGCTGCACGATGAGCACATTCGGCAGGCGCCACAGCAACAGCTGCTTGGAGGCCTCGCGGTGTTGTTTGCACTGCGGGCAGTACCTGACAGGGGACAGAGGCGGAGTCAAGACCAACAGACCTCCACTCCACTCTTCCCCACTACCTGCCTGCTGCCCTGTTCTCACCAAGCCTCCTCAGGTGCCAGCACCTCAGGCCGCGTAAAGAGGTTCAGACACTGGTCCAGAGTGAAGTGGCCAGCACGGGCAGCCTCACCAGCAGAGCCTGGATCCTCAGCACATTCCAGCTCCTTGGAGGCTACCAACACAAACTCCTGCAGGCGCTCATTGTTCCGCCAGACTAGAGCCAGGCTGCAGTCATCACCCAGCTCTAGTGGGGTGTCTCCTGGAAACGGGCAGGGAAGGGAATCATACAGCTGTGGAGAGCAGCCAGCCCAACCCATGCCAGGGGTCCCTCCCACGGCCTCAGACACCTTTGTCCTCTAGCCGCTGCTCTCGGTTGGATGCATCAATTCTATAGATAAAGAACTGGGGTGTGTGGGAATTCATGGCTTCACTTGAGTGTTGGTACCCGGGCACAGCAGCTGTGAAAGAACATGATAATCAGAGCTTTCCTGTCTCCAAGAGCCTAAACAAGCTTCCTCCAACCTCCCCTACCCCAGCTCCAGAGCCTTTCACCAGACTTTTACCTTCAGGCCGGGACACCCTCTCACCAGCAGGCAAGGAGCCAACTTCAATGGGCCCACTGGCCAGCATCTCAGAAGAAATTCCACTGGTACTGGGCACAGGGCCCCGATCGGGGGATGCCCAAGCCCGGGGGACCCCTGTGTCCCCCTCAGCCACAGGGGTCACCATCTGGAGCTCCGGTGGCTGAACAGGGTCCCTGTCATTGTCCCCAGCCTCCAGGGAGCTAGTGGACAGCAGTGTGTTGCAGCCAGGGCCCTGGGACTCCAAGGCCATGCGGCCAGGCTGGAAGGGTGGCTGGAACACACTCACAGAGTACCTGGTAACAGGCAGCAAAAGCAAGTAAGAATCCAGACCAACGTGTCCGACACCTCTGCACTCCACCCCCACCCCCCACCTACCCCACCTTAATCCAACCACTGGGCACTTACCGGGCATAGCCCTCTAGCAGCTGAGCAAGACGGGCATAAGTGAGGCGTGAGGCAGGTACACTGACCAGGAAGGGGTAGCCAATGTTCTCAGGGCGGCAGAGGCCCTTATGGTCAGGCCAATGGGTTTTCTGACAGAGCCTGGAGAGAAGGAGGAGGTAAGACTAGGGCCTTAGCCCCACCTCAATACTAGGGCTAGACCAAGGAACTGGGTATGCCAGCCCTGCCTCCCCCAGGGTCTGGTAGAGTGGGGTGGCAAGTAGAGGGCTTAAAATATATGTGCCTTTATGTGGAGAAGAGGTAGGGCAGCAAGTGGAAGGTGGAGAGGAGGGACGGGGGGAGACCACGGGAGTCCTCACTGGTTGCAGTAGCCCACGCGGTAGCAACGGGTACAGCGCTTCAGCTTCTCATCCTCTGACTGCTGCTTCCGCTGGCAGGCTGCACACTTGGAGATGGGGATGCTGGGCACCTGGGGGCGCTAGGGTGGGTCGTCTGCCTCAGTGAGGCCAGGCCAGGCAGGAACGCCCCCCTCCCCCATCAGGGCCCTGTGCCATCAGGTTGGCCCCCACTCACCTGTTGCACCTCTAGCACCACCACCCGCTCCTTAGCCAACTCTGGGGATAGCAGCTCGAAGCAGAGGAGCGTGTCAGAAGGTGACACAGTGTCCAGTGAGTGGGAGGGCAAGAACACACGGTGGAAGCGATTCTTAATCACCTGGGGACAGAGAACACACAGATCCTATGTGAGGACAAGCCCTTTCCCTGGCCCTGCCCCAAAGCACAAGAAGAAGATCTGACCTTGATCTTGGGTCAATGGGGGCAGGGTTGGGGATTGTGGCCCAAAAGAAGTATATGCTTCTGCTGGCCCCAGCCTCAGTGCCCAGTGGAATAAGAAGCCTGGTGCATCACAGAGAATGAAAAGACCAGGATTGGGGCAGGTATCAACCATACCAGCTCTCCACACCAAAGGCCTCTACCCGGCTGTCAACCAGTGGGCCCTGTTGAGACTGCACCATGGTTACTATGGAGAGGCCACATTCAAGGAGGCATCTCCCTACCTCTACCCCCCCTGAGGTAAAGGGACACTACCAGAAAGCAGGCTAGGAACCTTTGGAGAAAACCAGCACACAGATCTGGGAAAACAGGAGGGAGAAGCAGAATGGATGGAGAACGTCTATAGCTGGTGGATGGCTAGTCCTGCAGCTCAAGCTCCTTGTCTGAAGAAGGAAGAGCAGCTGGGGGCCAACAACAAAAGGGGGAATAAATCCAGATGATGGCTGGGAACTGAGGACACCTCAGTTACATAGCCCAAATGCCTGGTTTCAACCATGCCTCAACCAATAGCACCCCACCTGTCTCTGTGCAGTCACACGCACGTTTGTGTGTACACGTACAGATGCTAATGATCGTACACACGTATCTGCGCACTGCAAACACAGACACGTGTCCATGTGCGTAAGAGCCTTGGAAAGACAGACACACCTCAGCCAGACGCAGGTTCTCAGGCTTCACGTGGACACTCTGAGACAGGGAGTCCAACACTTCACTTGCACTGGAGTTCTCCTTGCTGATGCTCACCAGAAACTGTGGTGATAAGAATACAGAGTCCATGGTGGGAGGTAGGCCAGGGTCTCTGCGAAAGCCCAGCAATACGGGCTTACTTCTCACCTTGACCGGCTTGCTGTGGGGCTCCCGGGCAAAATAGAAGATGGGGAGAACCTTTTGCTTCTGTGGCAAGGGCACCGGCAGGTACAGGAACGGGTCAAAAGTGATGGAGACCTGCAAATGTACAGTTGCCACTGGGTGGCCACAGAGGGAGTGGGGGGCAGGATGCTTGGGCCCTGAGAGCCCAATCCACGCCCTTGGATGGCTCTCAGGGTCCCACAGCCAACCAGCAAATTCTCAGGCTTGACAACACTAGATGGACCAGAAGAACCATTAGGAGAGAACAATCCCTGTTTCTGGTAGTTCAGGCCTTCCTCAGCCAAGCCACTTTAACCATCTGCCCCTCACTTGCACACCTTGTGCCTTTCCAATCTTACCCATCCCCACCCCACCTTACATCACCCAAACATCACTTTTACCTCAGTCAGGAAGCCTACCAAGCCTGACCTCTGCAGCCCACACAGGGCCTAAGGCCTCCCCCTCACCTTCTTTGCCCAAATCTTGCCCTGCAACACCTAAAGATGCACATGTCTCTGACCCCATTCTGACCAGGATAGCTAGGACAAGCTGGGGGTGTCTTTCTAGGAGAGTCCGTCACACCTTTGCGCACACGGGGCACACCAGCTTCGACTTGTACTGGCCCTGAAATAGGTCCACGATGAAAGAGTCATTCCTCATCTTGTGCCGCTGCCAGGCTTCCTCAGCTACCACCTGAGGAGCAGAGTGGTGAGAACCGAGGAGACCTGGGGACTGGGACGTGCATAAGACATGCCCACCTCCGCCCTCAACTCTGACCTCATCAGGTCGCCCATCTGAGTCCACGGTCTCCGTGTAGGGCTTATTCTGAATACGGTTCAAGTCCTCGTGCAGCCCATCCAACAGGAAAGCCATGAACTCCTGGGCATCGTGCTGTGCATAGCCTGTGAACTGGCTGGCCTTGCTCGCCACAATGGCCTGGAAACAGGGGCAAGATGTGAGCATGGAGCCCCAGCACCTACCATGCACCCAGCTGGCTGGCCCTTCCCACCCTCTCCAGCCAAGGGTAGGAGTGGCCACAGATCACCTTCAACTTGGAGGGCTGGAAGGCATGGTGGGTTCCCTTCCACAGCGCCCGGAGCAGCACAGCAAAGCCGATGGCCAGACGCCCACCAGTCCCCAGTGGGTTGTTGTAGTTGATCTCGGCCTCAAAGGAACGGTCTAGGGACAGTAACCAAGTAGAGGTGTGAGCAGGGGAAGATATCCCCCATTCCCAGGGCTGCAAGCCCCCATTCTCACCGTGGAAGAAGTCCCGCAGCTCCCGAGTATTGGACAGAGACTGGATGACACTGTTCATGAAACAGGTGTTGCCTAGATTGACAAGGCCAGTGAAGCCCGGCAGACACACCTTCTTCTCTTCCTCCTCCTCTTCCTCCACGCTGTCTCCACTCACCGGGCTGTGGGGCATTGGAGGCACCATACATGTGGGCTTGGGCTGTGGGAGCAAGAGGGGCATGAGAGAGCAGCCCTGGGCTCTCCAGCCTTCATCCTTGGCCCTCCCCACCCAGGATTCTCACCGATGCCAGGTGTGGCTCTGGCTTTGGGGCTACATGCTCCATGGGGGTGCGGGCTGCCACACCATCTAGGCCTGTGTCCTCAGATCGAGCCTTGGGTTTCTCCTTCTCCACAGCCCGGGCTTCCTCCTGGCCTGTCAGGGGGTGGGGGGTACCTCCCGGTGGGGTTGAATCCAGAGGGGTTGGACCTGTCGGCACGGCTACCTTTGCACCACCCACTGCACCTTAAAAAGGGGGAATGGTGGGGCTGGTGGTTAGCAGCATGTGGCACGGGGTGGGGGTCTGGGTCATGAGGACTGGGCAATGAAGGGAGCTCGTGTGCAGACCTCGTGCAGCTGGGGCCTCCAGGCCCCCCCAGCGCTGACTCTGCCGCTTATGAAGGCAGATGTCGATGCGAGAGGCCGTGAAGCAGAAGGTGCACTGCTCTGGCTCGATCAGGTTCCTGCAGGAAGAGGCTGAACTCAGAAACTTAGGTGGAGGGGATGCAGGGCTAGATGGGTCAGGGGGATGGAGCCCAGGATGGGACAGGCACAGTGGCGGGGCCGGGCACCACCCACCTGAGCTTCACCTGCCAACGGAAGATGGTGTGGGGCCCACAGCCCGGGTGCAGTCTCAGGAAGTTTCCATCCCTGCAGAGGCAGAGCAGGGGCAGAGAGCAGGAGAAGAGGCAGGAGAAAGAACATGAGACACACTGTCCTGCCTGAAGCACACTGTCTGCCCTGTGTGTCTGCCCACCCACCCACCTGGTCTGGAAGATAAGCGTGAAGTCCTGCTCGCGGAAAAGCACTCGAGATGTGTCCCTGCAGATTTCCTTCACGTACACGTGCACCACCACTGAGTCCGGCCCCTTCTCATACGAGTCATTCTTGACAAATGCCAGGTTCACCATGGACTTGGGCTCTATGTTGAGACCACATCTCAGCACCACCCAGGACAGGTTCCAGCCTGTTCCTACTCTACTTCCTACCCACCCACCAACCTTGCAACCCAAACTAGAGCTCTGCCTGCCCACCCCCAGCCCCACCTTTACCATCCACCAAGGCTGCAGCATCTGCTGCCACTGCCATCTCCTCTTTGGAACGATCATCTTTCTCAGGGTCTCTGCTCCGGGCCATGACTGGGGACACTGGGTCATTCCTGGGGGCTACTGCCTTCTTTCCTGTCAAAAGTGCTAGATTCTCCTCTGAGCCCAGGAGGCAGGTCTGGGGGTTCAGTGGTGGTACACGGAGCTGTTCCTCAGCCTCAGCCTGTTCATGGCGAGATTGTGGGCAGGATCAGCCCTGGGTCTGGCAGGCGGCCCCCCACTGCAGTCCACACCCTTCCCCCTCACCTCCCAACTCCCAAGCAGGCACCCCACTCTCACCTGGGTGGCCGGCTCAGCCAGGAATTGGGGGGCATCACCCCGGGGTGCAGGGCCATCTCTGGACCCTTCCCCCTCCGGCCCTCTGTGGAGATGCACAGCCCTCTTGGCGCTGGGCCCTGCCTGGGTCCCAGGGCCAGCCCCTGCGCCTACCTCACCACGGCCCTGGGCCCGCTTCTGGTTCCGGGCCTCCTGTTTAGCCCGGCGGGGCTCAGGGCCTGGCTCCAGGGCAACAGGAGACGGCTCCTGCCCATTCTCCTGGCACCGCAGCCCTGGCACCAACTCCTGGGTCCCAAGAGGTTTCTTCTGCCAAAGATACAGCAGTCAGGCCCTGTTAACTACACTGAGTATCCCTACCCTACTCTGCTCTGGAACTTACCAGGAGAGAGGGCCACGTGAGCAGAGGCACCTTCTTGGGCAGTGACAGCTGCAAGAGGCCACCTTTGCGAGCCTGCACTTTGGTGCAAGAACTTTCTATCTCAGCATAGAAAACACCACCCCACTGCCGACCACCTGGCAACAGAGTGGGAGGAGTGAGCTGGGGTGGGGGATATCAAAGGATTCAAGTATACTGCTGGGCTCAAAGCAGATAGACATACCTGGAAGCCGCACCACACAGTCTGTGTCTGTGAAAGCAGCATCTACCTCCTCCAGCCGCAGGGGACCGGCTCCCACACGCAGCTTGACAAGCACCTCATCAGCACTCTGCCTCCAATCAAGCAACAACTCTACAGAGGGAGTGTCAAAAAGACTGTGAAGGTCTCTATGAAATTTTGATGGGGGTAAGCAGGTACCAGACGCCCAGCCCTAATGCAACTGCTCTAGATAAGGGCTACATCCCCAGTGCCCCCTCCTCTCCCCTAGCACTCTATCATCCAAAAGGCTTATTCATTACTCACCGTCTTTGGTCGGCTCCTCCCGAGTGAATGCTGACCCTGACAACAAAGGAAAGAACAGGGAAAGGATGATGGACAGGCAGCCTCCAAGACTCTAACATCCCACCAAACACCATCTTTAGGACTTCAGCCAAGTACCCCAACTTCAAAGCTGAGGCTCTCCCAGCCTGCCATTGGTCCTTCTCTCAGCATCAGACCAGGATGGAAAGAACAGCAAAAAAGTCATCTCCCAATCCCCAATCTGTATGCTCAATAGGAAGGGAGGAGGGGAAGGCCACAAGCACTCCGGGAATGCCACTACCACCTCTCCTAGGATCTCCATCCTTGCTCTCCTGGTTTGCTCGATCCTTCTGCTGCTTCTTACTGGTGGCCTCCTCCAGTCCTGGGGGCCCTCTCCTTGGGCCTGTGGTGCTGGCCCCGCCAGACATCTTGAGCCGCTTGGGTGACAGCCAGAGTGCCCCGGGGTCGGCAACGGTGTCTGGGTCAGGGCTACGGCGCTTTCTTCCTGGCCCAGCTATCTTGGCAACTCTTTGTGGACAAATTCTCCAGCAACGAACTGACAGCCTAACGAGAAGGGGACAAGTGATCACTACCAAGGCCCAAAATTTGCTCCTTGGTTACACCCAGGGCTCAGCAACCTGGGACACTTCTAAGCCTACGGAGCAATATCTCTTTACTACCTGATGTAGCCCTAGATACTCTCACACTATTCCTAAGGGAGAATAAATAATGCAAGTAGAAACAACCACTTCCGGCTGAGCCTCCTAGATGCCTGCCATACAGACTCACAAAGAGAGAAGCCTCACTAAGGAGGTGTCAGGTCAAGGCAGCCATGGCCTGGGACCAGGCTCCTCCAATCTGGAGAGGAGCCATAGCTCCAGCCCACAGGGCTGGCGCGCTGAGCTGGGTGCTCACTTTTCCTTCACTCTCACTGGCTGCTTAGTCACCACCCGAGAAGTAGGAGGAAGGCAGGAAAGGAGGAGACAGACAATTAAACAGCAGGAGAACCAGGCTCCGTGGCTGAAAACAGGCCCAGCCCAGGTGCTACCACTGCCCAGGCATCATCTTGAGGTTAAGGAGCCCCACCTGCCACCTGCCAGTTCCCACCCTCCTCTGAACCTGCTTCTGTGCACTGCTTGGTTTTTGTTTTTTGTTTTCTTACATCTGGAGAGACTCCTCTCTCCAGCTGCTCTCCTATGCAAAGAGGGGCCTGCAAAAGCTAAGGTGAAAAGGGTATTCAGATGTCACATTTCCCTTTCAGCAGCATCTCTGCCTCAGGGTGGGCATGCAGTCTGAGACTGAAACAGACATTATCCCCTTCCTTCCCATGTCCACCCCCTCAGCTCTTAGCCAGTTTCCCACAGACCCACCAGTGGATTCTGGGCTGTTTCTCCATCCAAAATAAAGTTCTCAAAATTGAGATAAGGGTGGGGATGAACGAACCATGGATCCAGGACCCCTGGCAGCCTCAAGCATGGCCTGAGACACTAGTAGGACAGATAGTGACGAGTCTGTGTTCCCCAGAGTGTGAGTGTGTGGCTGTGGGGAGCGGAGGTTTGGCGGGGGACGGGGGGATTCTTCTACGGGTCAGATGTGGGACTGGTGGGCTGGATCTTCAGTGACGACAGGTCCAGAATCGAGGGGTGGACATCTGCCGCCTCTTTGCTCCCAGGCCCCAGCTGAAGGTCGCGTCCCTACCCTCTCCTTCTGGGACGTTGAGGAGGGAAAGGGGCTGCCTAGAGACCCAAGGTGGCCTAATACGGCCGCGCGGGGTTACTGACCACAGACCAGCGCCCCGGCCAGGCTGCGACCCAGCTCCAGCCTCCGAACCCTGGGCCCGCCACCACCTCCTCCAGGAAGCCGCCCTCGCTCGCCGCCAGCCCCCTCCGAGACGGCAGGCCGGCCACAGGCTTTAGTGTAACGGCCCCGCCTGCATCAGTGGGCCCGGCACGCCGCAGGGCTCGAGGGGTGGAGACTGGTACGGCCCGTGACCTTGAACAGGTCGCCCCAGGCCCGCGTCTCTGCCTCCCCGCTCCGGCGAGACGGGCGAGCAGCGGCCAGCCCCACTCACCGAGCGAGGCCGCTGCAGCCAGCCCTCTTCGGGCCCTGGCAACCCGCTCTCGGTTCCGGTTCCGGCGTCAGGTCGGTTCCGGTTCCGGCGCGCCCCTCCCCCGTCCCGGCGCCGCCACCACCGCCTCAGCTGCTTGTTTTGTTTCCACTTCCAGTTACGGCCGTGGGTGCCTGAACGCAGAGCTAGTGACGCACTTCCGGCGCGAGCAGCTCCGGGGCGGGCCAAACGGAGGAGGCGGGGCTCCGGTGCCTTGGCCTTGGTGGGGCCCTGCTGGTGGTAGCTTCTAGGTTCCGCCCAGACTCCGCCCTCCCCAAATCAGAGTCGGTCACACAGGGGGGATTCACACTGGTTTATTGGGGGCCTTGCCAGGCTGGGGACTGTTCCATGCACAGGCAGTAATGCGTGCGGGGCGAGGCTGGGGACTAGGGTAGGCCTCGGGTAGGGGTCACTGGCAGGTGTTGTAGATCTGGACCTGCAAGTTGATGGCTTGAAGCACACTGCGCATCCTGGCCTCCAGCCCGTCCAGCTGAGCCGCTTTGCCCTCCAGCGCCCGCTCATTCTCCTCATAAGTGCCTTCCAGCTCTAGGAGAGACAGGTCTCAGATGTAGGGTCCTTCTCCCAGAGTCCCACATCTCTGGCGTCCCATCCTCACCTTGCAACCGCTGCAGCTTGTCTTGAGCAGCCTGCAACAAGCCGCGAGCCTCATCCCGCAGTTGTTCTGCCCGTGTCTGCGCAGCCAGCACACCCTGGGCCTTGCGCTCAGCCAGGGCCCTCACTGTCTGGTACTGGTCACCTAGTGGGCCCTTCAGCAGCTGTGGATATGGAGGTCCGGGGCAGGGTGGTGGCCCAGTGGAGGCCCAGCCTCTACCCCCACCCCTTCCAACTGGCTCTGCCTCAACCCACCTGTTCAGCTTCCCGGGCACGACCCTGGGCACTGCCAGCTGTTTCTTCAGCGCTAGAGGCTGCCAGGCTATTCCCTGCTCGCTTCAATTTCAGAGCCTCCAGGAGACCATCCAATTGCTGAGCCCGCTCACCTGCAGAGCTCAATGCCTTCTCTGTACCTGCCATCCTCTCCTGCACCTGCCACGGGTGGGCCTAGGGTTAAACAGGTTTATGCAGCATGCTCACAACCTTGCCCCACTGATGTCCCAGGGAGACCACACCTGGTGCAGGGTCTGCTCTGTGTCCTGTGTGTCAAGCACTGCCCCCTGGATGGCACTCTGAGCAGCACCCTGTGCCCGCTGGGCCTCCTCCAGCGCTGCCTGTACTGTCTCTGCCTTCTGTTTCTCACCCTCAGCCCGGCTCCTGGAGGAGAGAGGGAATCAGGGCCTGCAAGTATCAGAACCAGGTGTCAAGGTTGGGGTCCAAGGTTGGGGTCAGACCGTGCCCGCTGTGCGTCCTTCAGTAGCTGCTCTGCCCGATGCACGTCTCCCACAGTACGCGCCAGGATCGTGTCCACATCTGCCAGGCTCCGGACCCGCTCTGCAATCTCGCCCGCCAAGTGCCGGATCTGCTCAGGTGACGCTGGGATGGAGAGCTCTAGCACCCGTGTGGCCACCATCTCAATGCTATCAGGATCAGCCCCCTCCTCTATGGGGACACAGGCAAGGGCTTAAGGACACAGATTCCCCAGCACGGGCATGGGGACACAGTCTTGGGGTATGGACTCAGGGACCACACATGGAGTATGGATTTGCTTACAGGCATAAGGATGTAACCACAATGACAGGGACTATACATGGGACATAGATTCAGGGTCGTGGACTTGGGGACTACATATGGGCACGGGCTCAGGGTCCAGACACCCTGAACCCTTGCCCATCTGTGGTCACAAACACAGGTACAGTACAGGGCCTGACCCAAGTATGAACACAGACATGGGAGAAACACCACATGGCCTGGGCCACAAGGGAGGCTCACGGCTGAGGAAGTCCTTCACACTCTGGATAAGTTCCCGCAGTTCCTGGTTGGCCTGTTCCACCTGTCCCCTGGAAGCATTAGCCTTGTCCAGGGCTGCCTGGGCCCGCTGCTGTGCCTCGCCTGCCTGCCGACGGGTCTCAGCTACCTGGCTGAGGATGCCACCACCTTCTGCCAGTGCCCGCTGCAGTTCTGCCTGTGTGTGGCGGGCCCGACCCAGCGCCAGATCCGCCATGGCTGCTGCCCCACTGCAGCTGAGGCCCCCGCAACGGGGCTGCCCATCCTCGTCCCGACAGCCGGCACCCCCGCAAGGGCTCGTAGCACAGGGTGCATCTCCCGGGGACCCACACACCTGCCAGGCACAGAACAAGTCAGGGCCTGGGGGAAGGAACAGCCACACCCATATGTCCCACCTGACACTTGTGCCTCACCAGTTCATTTATGCCTGTCAGGCTCAGGGCATGGGTATGGGCAGAGAGCTCGCCCAGTGCCTGCTGGTTGGCCATGTGCTTGCGGTTGAAGTCCTTCCTTCGGGCAGCCATCAGCACCTCTGTCCGGTGCCGGGTGCCTGCTGAGTTGCTCACAGGGCTGGGCACTGTCAGGGCTGACATATTGGCACGACGTTCTGCTTCTGCAGACAGGCTGTGGGCATGGCGGATGCTGTCATAGGCACCTAAGTCGGGCAGAGGCAGGCAGTCAGCTGAAGATCAACCCTGATCCACCCACCTAGTTGGCCAACAACTCACCCAGGAAATTTGAATGCTTGAGCAGGTCCAGATGCTGGTCAAGCTGCCGCAGTGTGAGATTAAGTGCAAGCCCGTCTCGCTCTAGACTGCTTAGTGCATGGTTGGCATTGAAATTCTCGTCCTGCACATCTGTGAGCTCTGCTTCCAGCTGGGTCAGGTGCTCAGTGGCCTCCCCAATTTCACGCCTGCATGGGGTGATGGGGAGATGTTGTTTATAGAGACTTCAGCCCTAATGCATCGGGCCTCTGCCCCATCCCACCATGTATCCTCAGGCCCGTCCGCACCGCAACTCCTCTGTGGCCTCCACGAGCTGTGCAGTGGAGGCAGCTGAGGCATTACGGGCACCCACAATCCCCTGCACAGTGCCCAGCTTCTCCTGCATGTGCCAGAAGCTGCTCTCAAAGGCACCCAGCACACCCGTCTGCTGCAGCTCCTGCGCCCACTGCTCCAGGCGCCGTGTACGAGCAGCCAGGTCCTGTACCACACGGTCCCAGTCCCCGAAGCACGCGTGGCAGGGGTGGCAGGCAGGAAAGACGCCCGAGAAGCCACGGGCACACTGGTCACAGCGCACGCCAGACATGCCCAAGCGGCAGCTGCAGTGGCCTGTGGAACGGTGACACTGAGGTGTGTCTATCCCACGAGGGTCACAATCACAGGCTGCAGGAAGATGGCAGACCACAGAGTTAGGGCGCCAGTGGGGCATCCTGGGAAGTCCCCCATCCACCCCGGCCCCACGAGCCCCCTTACCGCGGCACTGCAACCCAGGGTCTCCCCAGTGGAGCTCCTGGCACTCAGAACAGGTTCGCCCACCGAAGCCAGCACGGCAGTGGCACTGTCCTGTGAACTAGAGTGGGAACAGGGCAGAGATCAGTCAGAGGCTGAACCCTCAAGACGTGAGGCAGGCAGCTGGCCCCATCTCCCCAGGGATCCACAGGAAGATCCCATACCTCATTGCAGGTGGGGCCTCTGGCTCGGCTTGGGTGGCAGGCACAGGGCTGGCAGCCATGGCCACTGGTAAGGTTCCAGAAGTTGGGGGCACAGCGGTCACAGCTAGGGCCCTGGACATTGGGCAGGCATGGGCACTGCCCACTGCTTGGGTCACAGTTGCACCGGTCAGTGGATGGGCACTGCTGGGGATCTGTGCCCAGCAGGTTGCAGGTGCAGCCTATGCCAGCCAAGATGAGCACACTGGTTAAGGGGAGCTGGAGCAGGGAGCCCCACCTCAGCCATCCCCTCCATACCCACACTCACGGTGACAGCTCTGTCGGGCAGCCTGCCCATGGAAGCCAGGCTTACAGTGGGCACAGTGCGGCCCCTCTGTGTGGTGTAAGCAGCGCAGGCATTGCCCCGAGTGGGGGTCACAGGCATCAGGGTCCGTGGGGTCAATGTTACCACTGCACTCACATGGTTGGCACTGGCCGCCTGGCCTTGATGGGTCCCCAAAGTGCCCAGGGGCACAAGCTTCGCACCGCAGCCCTGCCCACAGTCGAGGGAAGGCGTGAGTGCTCAGCCCAGCTGCCCCACCCTGATCCCACGCCTGCATCTTACCCACTCACCTGTGTAGCCTGCCCTGCAGTGGCACACTATCTGCTGGGAGTACCCATCCCGATGGCAAGAAGTAGCAAAGTGCCGCCGGCTCCCAGGGCCTTCAGGGCAGGGACACGGCCGGCAATGGCCCCCATATGGCAGCCGTGGGTCCCCGTGGAAGCCAGCAATGCACCTGCAGAGAGAAGGAAGAAGAGCTGTGTCATCCCTGAGCAGCCCGCCCACCCACCAGCTCACTCATAGCTGCTTCAAGCTCACCTTTCACAGTGCTCACCCCCTGTGTGGTCACGGCAGCCCAGGCAAGCGCCTGTGTGGGGGTCACATTCGTCTGCATGCCCGTTGCAGACACACGGCCGGCAGTTAGGGAATCCCCACTGGCCACGCTGGCAGCGGTCGCAGCGAAGCCCAAATGCACCAGTTCGGCAGGGGCATTGCCCATTGGTTGCTTCACACAGGCCACTGAGTGCCCCCTCAGGGCTGCACTGGCAGGCTGGGGGCAAGGCAGAGGCTGAGCCAGGGAGAGGGTTTGAGGGGAGTTTGGGTGAGGTCACGGTAGAAGGTCAGGGAATGGAAGAGAACTGCAAGTGACCAGGGCTGAGAGTACGGGGTCCAAAGCAGAGTTGGAAGAAGGAAGAAGCAGAGCCAGAGGAAGGAGGAAGAACAGTAGTGGCAGCGGGGCAGAGGTGGGGGCGGTGTGTGGAGAGAAGAACAGGAGGGACAAAGGGGCAGGTGAATACCTTGACAGCCTGTGGGGCCAAAGCCATAGTAGCCAGGGGCACAGAGGTCACAGCGGCGCCCAACCACTGCAGGTTTACACAGGCACTGACCGCCATGGGGGTTGCACTCAGAGCTCAGTGAGCCCTGGGGGTCACACTGACAGGCTGTGGGGAGAGGGGACAGGGCAGGTCAAGCTGAGCCCACACACCTCCGCCCCACCAGCCAAACCACAGGCACTCACGCAGGGCTCCGTTGTAGACCAGTGTGGACAGGCTGATGAGGAGGGGGGCGCAGGCCTCAGAGGGAAGGGTCTTGCTGGGCACCAGACCCTCCTCATGGCAGCGGTAGTGTTCAAAGGTGGCACGGCGCTCCAGAGAAGCCGCATCACCCCCACTAAACATCTCCAGCACCAGGACACGGGGCAGCAGCACCAGCTTAAGAGATGAGCAAGGAAGAATGAAGTTCAGACCCAGGACCATGTTGGAACTGCCAGGACACTAAGCTTAGCACTGCCACAGACCTGCCTCTTCTGTCACAGACCCCTTCTATACAGTCACCACTACAGGACCCATCCCACAGGCCCTGCCATCTTGGTTGGTGTGGGAAGGGGAACTATTCACCGAGTCAATGAGTAGGCTGGGTCCAGAATAGGGGGCCTCAGGCTGGGCACCTCCTCCTGTTCGCACCAGCTTGAGATGCAGCTTGTAGGAGATGCCAGGCTCAAGGCAGACAGGTCTGGGAAACACCATGTACCTGAGGTAGGCGAGGACAGGTATGGGGTCACCCAGGGTTCCCGTATCCATCATCTTGGGCCTCCCCACCCCACACAGAGCAACCAAATCATTGGCCAAGAAAGATGCTAGGGCTGAGCCAGGCCAAAAACAGCTGGACAGCCTGACGGAGAATCTCTACAGAAGATTCCCATAAATGTGCCTTCACTGGAATCATCACCTGTGCAGACAGTCTTGCTGAAAACACTCCATACAGCCTTGCAACCCCAGAGCATTTCCCTGGCACAAATGCTTGCCAATTTTCCCTCAATGCCCTTTTTACGCTTCCTCCAACCTCAACCTCCAGCCTCCAGTCACGGCTCCTCTTCACCAAGACTGCATCACCTCCCCTCACCCCAGGTCATTCCCATCAGCCTGCAAACCCATGCTAGGGTTCTTTTATCCCCCCTGAAAAAAATCTTTGCTCAAGATTCGAGGCTTTCCCTGGCTGCTGCTTTGTCTTTGCTCTCCTGACCAACAAACCCCTAAAATGTAACTGTAGTCACTGCCTCCACTCTCTAGCCTCGCACTCCAGGGGAGCTTTTGCCCCCGCCAGCATGCCATAGAGTCAGCCTGTCCCAAGGTCACCAGTGACCTCCAGTTAGCCAAACCCAGCGGCCACTCCTCTATTCCTATCTGCTCCAGCGTCCAGCAGCATGCAGTGAGGTCAGTGTGCCTTCCTTCCTGAGACGCTCTTCTCTTGGCTTCTGGGACCTTGTCCAGACTCCTGATTTCTCCCCATCCCCCAGCTACTCCCTCTTTACTGGGCTCTAACACTAGAGTACCCCAAAGCTTGGTTCTGCTCCTCCTTCCTTTCTGTGGTCATTTAATCTAGATCCACCTCTTTAGGGACAAGTCCCAAACTTACATCTCCAACCTGAGCCCTCCAGTAATTCCAGACACAGAAATCCAACCACCCACTGGCCTTGTCCCCCATGTCTAAGCATCTCAGAACTGCTCCTTCCTATGTCTCCATCTCAGCGAAGAGCACATGCCATCCAGATGCCCAAGCCCAAAACCCTAGAGTCACCTTTCCACTTTTTCTCCCTTTCCTAAGCCATCAGCTCCGCCACTGGAACCCTCTGGAAACTTCCTTTTATCGCCACCTCAACTGCTACACCTGTGTCCATCCAGCCCACTGTCACTCAGCTAACTCAGTAGCTGCCAGCAGATCTCCCAGCTTCCACCTTGGCCCGTTAGGTGTATTCTCCTCTCAGAAACTAGAGGAATCTTTGCTAAACATAAGTCACAGTTGGCAAAATGTCTATAATGGGTACAGCCAGGTTCATTATGCTATTCTCTGCTTCTATGTATTTTTATTTTTATATGATAAAAAGTTCAGAAGAAAGTGATGAAAAAAGATATATGAGACAAATACTACCCAAAATATAAAAAAGCCTTAGTCAGACCAGTTACATCCCCACTCAGAGTACTCTGATACCCTCCCTTCCCCCCAAGGGCACTACCTATCCTGACAATCAATGGACTCCCCTTATTTCCTGCCTTGGCCTCTGGAACTTAGACCCCTGAAGGAGCAGGTCTTGTTCTATCTACTTCCTTCCTCTGACCAGTGCCATGCCCAGCAGCAGCTGGCAAACAGTACACAGGAGGAGGAGGCACTTGAAGGAAGGAACAGATGAATGAGCAGGGTGGGTCTTCCAAGTGCCCTCCAGGGAGCTTAGGGCTGACCCACAACCCCCCACAGTTGTAGGTGCTACCATTAGTGTCCTCACCTGGTGCCTGGTCGCAGAGTCCCTGGGATGTGGTCATCCTTGGGCAGCACGTGCCCACATGGGCTGTGGGCAGATACAGGCCCTGGGCGCTGCACAGTCAGTTCCATCTCTGCCCATTGCTCAGGTACCTGGGGGAATGGGGTGATGGATGAGATGCTCCCACACCCAGAGGGTCAGCTCTGGGTTAGATGTCACAAGGTCTGACCTGGGGCTCCAAGCGCAGTAGCAGGTCATAGTCCATGGCTCTTGGTACAGAGGCCACCAGGAACTCCAGTGCCTGGCCTTCCCGCAGCCTAACAAAGCCTGGGCCAGTCCAAGATGGAATCCCCCCAGGGGTCACCGGGCGCTCCACCACATCAGGTACCTGGGAAGCAATGCGGCTGGGGGTGCAGGCTCAGGCAAGGCACTGCCTCTTTTGCCACAGCCTGTCCCCAAACCCCAGCTCTCTAGTTGAGGCCCTGCCCGAGGCAGACACCCTCCCTACACCAGGCACCACCCATAACCCTGCCTCTCCAGCCATAGTATCACCCATGCCCTGTCCTTCAACAGCGCCCCCCTACCTGCCCCCGGGCTTCCTCAGCCTCCCAAATTAGGTGGTCAAGGAAGGGTCGGAAGTAACCAGGCTGCACCTGCTCACAGCGTCGCCCCACCATGTTCTGGCGGCAGCGGCACTGACCTGTGGCCTCGTTGCACCTTTGGAACACACGGTTACTCAAGAAGGATCCCCTTTCCAGCCCAGGATCTTTTCCCACCCCTCCCAGGGCCCCTTATACAGTACTCACTGGGGATCCAGGGCACCACCGACATCGCAGTCACATGGACGGCAGCCAAGTAAGTCGTGGCTCAGGCCCCAGTGGCCAGGCTGGGGGAGAAAAGGTTGCTGAGGGCCAGAAATAGACCCCCCTCTCTGCCCAACAGGGAATCCAATGATGGCTCTCAGCCTCTACCACCCCTTAGGGAAAGCATGGCCTCCCGACGACTGGCCTCCCGACGACTTGGCCTCCCAGACCTGAGGCCTCTCAACCAGGATCGGACCCAAAGCCCTCAGCGCCCACCCAGTGGGGCAGGGACGCCACTCCCAGCCCTATCCTCTGAGGATAAGTGCAGAACTCCAGCCCCTCCAGTCGCACCAGACAGCGGTTGCAGCCACGTCCAGTCACTAGACGCTTGCAGAAACAGGCTCCACTGTTGCGGTCACAAGGGGTGCCCCCCGGCACTGTGCCCCGTGTATCACACTGACATTCTGCGGAGAAGGAGACCCATCAGCACTTTGGGGAGCTGGGGCAGTGCTCGTGTCCAGTTGGGTCCAGAGTAAAAGGTCAAGGGTTAAGGTCAGCACAGGAGTTAGGACAGGAAGCACATACGCTGGCAGCCTAGAGGGTCACTGGCACTGAGCCCAAAGAAGCCATCACGGCACTGCTGGCAGCGAGAGCCCACCACATGTTCTTTGCAGCGACACTGGCCTGAGACCAGCCCCAGTGCAGGATCATCATGGGGATCACAGCGACCACCGTCTTGGGAACCCATGGGGTCACAGTCACAGGCTGAGAGCACAGAGAAGTGCAGGGTTACCCTATGCCAACTAGCCCAGCACCAGTCATCTCTCAAGCCCCCACCCTAGATTCCCAGTCTGGCTCCACCCTCCATCCCCCCACCCCAAATCCCTGCAACCTGGACAGCAGTCTGGCACTTCAGCTCATACCCCAGGATCAGCCTTCCCTCTCCCATGTCCAATTCCAGCCTTACAGCGGCACACGGCTGGGTCTCGCAGGTCCTTGGTTGGGTCACGGTAGAAGAAGGGTCGGCAGAGCTCACACTGGCGCCCAGCTGTGTTGTGCTGACACCCATCACACACACCTCCACTCACGTTGCCAGATGCCAGGTATATGGCCATGTCGAAGTGGCAGCTGTAGGTATGCCCATGGCACTCACACTCTTGGGAGAGGGGAGGGAAGAGCAGGGCAAAGGCCACTTGAGGGACCATGTCCTGAGGGTAAGGGGCTTAGGGGCCCCCAGTGCCACCTTAGGTCCCTGCCACAGGCCAGAATTTGTGGGTGGGGGTTCAGGGACTTTAAAGCTTCAGCATCATACTGGGCCCCTAACCAGAGCAGACTGTGGCAGAGGGTTGAGGGAGTCCCCAGGGGCATCAAGACCAGGATACCCTTCAGTCACAGCCTAGGTGTTAGGGGCTTAACCAACCAGCTCTAGGTTCTGCCCAGGGCACAGCCAGGCCACAGAGTCCTGGGGCTATGAGGGCCGGGGTCTCACTCACTCCTGCAGGCGTGACTGTGGCCGTCCTCAGCCGGATGCCAGGGCAGATCATGATAGAAATCCTGACACTGCTCACAGTTGAAGCCACGAGTGTTGTGTTTGCAGATGCAGGCCCCATGAACCTAGCAGGGTGGGTAGACAAGTGGTCAGCACTGTCCAGCCATGCCTGCCCCTGCCCCCAGCCCTACTCCAGCCAGCTGAAGACCCTCACCATGCCCTCAGCATGGGCTGGTGCCCCTGGGGCGGGTGCACACTGTGAGGCATGTCCATAGCAGAAGCAGTTGCCACGCACAACCAGCTCGTACAGGGCATAATAGTACTTCTCGCGGATCTCCCGCCGTGGGTCAAGCAGGTTGTCTCCGAGCGTGTGTAGCCGTGTCAGGTTCACCCGTAGGTTGGTGATCTTTAGCAGGTCTAAGTGGGGGAAAGGGGTTGGGGGCCAGCTGTCCAGGCAGGCTCTTGCTGCCCCATGCCCACCCAGGAGCTGAAGCTGCCAAGGTCACCTTGGGAGACCTCCTGTCTACAGCTATATGAGCTAAATTGGACTTGGCACCTGCCCTAGGAAGCACCCAGAATAGCTACTGAGGCCCCAGATAGTCACCAGCCAGACGCTGGGACTGCGCCAGCCTCAAAGAATGGAACACTCACTCTGGATCCATGGGCTATAGGGGTCTGGAATAGGGATTGCAGGGTCCAGCACACGATAGATGACCTGGAAAGGCATAGAGTCATTAGAGACACTGGACCTGCCTCATGCCCATCGTGCCCCTTTTCTGCCCCAAGCCCAGATCCCAGCCCTCACCTCGCCTTCAGTAGATGGCTCAATCTCTGAATAGCGTGACTCACAGACTACGTCATCCCAGTGCCGTGGGGGGGCCAGTGGGACTCCTGGGAAGTCAGCCCCACAGTCATAGGAGAAATATCTGTACACGTGCCAGGTGCGTCCAAAGTCTGCTGAGCGCTCCACCAGCATGGCAGCAGGGCGAAACGTCTGGGTGGGGAGCATGGCTGATCAGTGGGCACTAGGACCCAAGTCCAGCCCAGGCCCATCTAGAGCCCTGCCCAGCTGGGGCCTGCCCTCAAGCAGCTCACAGACAGGTGGAGGTGACCAGGGGAAGCCAAGCAAGGATCAGGAAGGGAAGCCACCTCTAGTGGGGAGACTCAGCGGTCAAGGGGCCCAGGGAGGCAGCGCCTGACCCAGCCTGGGATTGAGGCAGCGTGTACAAAGGCCTGGAGGGGGGAGGCAACAGAAGGTGTGGGAGGTGAAAGAGCCTCCCATCCAGCCAGGGCACAGCATATGAGCACAGGGAGGCTGGGCTGAAGAGCTGGGACTCTGTTCAGGGGCAATGGGGAGCCAAGCAGGGTGCTTCAAGCAGGCTCCCAGACACGCGGGCACCTTGAAGGTCATAATGAGGTGCGTGAAATGGAACTCAGCCTCCAAGTCCAGCTGGATGGTGACCACGGGGACACCTGGGGCAGGAGTCGGAGGTCAGGGACTTGAGGCTACTTGGTGGACAGGCCTGCTCACCCATACCTCACCCACAGCCTCACCATTCTCTGACTGCCACCAGGCTGCCCGGCGTTGTGGTGCGAAGCTGGTAACTACATTCTGGATGCGATGGCTGTTTGGGTTGTCTCTAGCAGAGAAGGGGCGCCGGGAGTCACACAGGAAGCATTTCTTCTCGTCCTGGGTCGGGTCAGGGTCAGGATCAGCGTTAGTGCCTAAGCCAGGGCCGGCACCACCCTGACTCAGCCCCCCACCTCCACTCCAGCCACACCTGCAGGTGACTGACGATGCAGTAGGGCTGGGGCCCGTGCAAGCCACAGGTGGATGAGGCGGTCAGTCTGTCAGCACGGCCCACCAGCAGGTCCCCTGTGGCGGGGTAGCAGCTTCCCCGCGAACAGCCTGGCACATCCGGGGCCAGGGCCTGGGCCAGGGCGGTGGCCAGCTCTGGGAACAGGGGGTCAGCTGGTTCTGCTGCGCTCCCACCCCGTAGCCCCAGAGCCAGCTACCCCAGGACCCACCATCACATCCCGCAACCCCCAGGCCCTCACCAGGCCCTCTCACCACTCAGCAGCAGGCCCAATAGAAGCTGCCAGGGCCCAGGCTGTCCCCGCAGGTCCCTCCCTTGTTCTCCTGCGGCCCACTCCATCCTGAAGAGGAGAGGAATCAGGATGAGGGGGGATGAGAGGTCTGGGGACCATGCCCATCTATCCCCTCCCTTGGGGTCCCGTGTTGACTCTGCCTGTGTGGGTCCTTGGCCGATTCCCCACTCGGTCCTCCGTCGGTCCAGCGGTCCCTCCACTAGCTCGCAGTCCGGCGACTTTGAGCAAAGTTGGGAAGTACGGCAGGAAGCAAAGCACGGAGCGGATCTCGGCAGGAGCACAACATCGTGCAGAAACCCCCACCTCTCTGGAAACGACCCTCACTCTAGAAACTAGACACAGGCTGGCTCACCTGCAAATCTTTATTGTGCCCCCATGCTCAGGTCTGCACAGAGCCAGGGGAACACAGGGTTTTGGGCTCTTAGGCCACTATAGTTAGGGGATGCACCAAGCAGGGGCTATGGCACAAGCAAAGGAGAGGAGTCTGATCTTTAAAACCTCAAGTGGCCCATGGAAACTAGCCTTTGTCCCCAGTGTCGTTGGTGCTGTGGAAGTCACCATCAGTTAGGCTTTTCAGTCCCAGGGCTCCAGCATCAGTGGGGAGGTGGAAGGGTGCACTCAGGGTGTCAAGCTCCCCTATTCAGGGATGTGGGATGGACAGCCTGGCTGGAAGGACAGGACAACATAGGGGTAGGGGGGGAGATGAAGAAAGGCCATCTCCTGCCCAGGGTCTCCGCTTCCCCCAATCACTACAACAAGTAGGCATGAGAAGAGCTCAGTTTCCCACTATGAAAATGAGTGCTGGTCACCGACAACAGACCAGAGCAGTAGCGAGCAAATCCAGATCTTATGGCTCTTCATCCACTCCGGGCCTTCGGGCCCACCGAGAGCGCCTGAGCCCGGGCTTGGAATGCGCGCTGCCCAGAGCCCATGCCCCACCCATGCCCCTGGGACTGCGGTAGGGACCACGGATTCTGGGGGTCTGTAGGGCCCTGTCGGGGTGACTTTGAGCTGCCACAGCTGCGCCCACTGTCTGGGGTCAGGTGGAGAGTACCCCAGACGTGTAGGCCCAGGGGAGAAAGCTGGGGTTCTTCAGGGCAATCATTAGGCTTCACAGGGAGAGTCTGGGCAGGGGGGCAGTCAATCTGCTGGACTTTAAGGGTTGCTGGGAGTTGCACCAGTTATGTGGAGTAGGGGTCTCCAGACACCTGGGGGATCATGCAGTCAATCTGAAGGGCTCAGGGATACTAGAGGGGGCTCAGAATGTGAGCTCACTCAGAGATAAGGATCTATCAGGATCTCAGGGACACTAGATGGTCTCAGGGAGTTTTACTTGACGCCCTCCCCCCCGACACCCGCCGCCTCCCGGTTTCTCAAGGTCAGAGGGCCACTGGAAAACAACATGGTGTCACATAGAGGTCACTCAGGATCAGCAGGCACTCAGTGGTGCCTCTGGTCTCTCAAGGTCAGGAGATTTCTGGGTCACTCTGGGGTCACTCTGAGTCACCCAGGTAGTCCCAGAGTCCCTCTTACTGGCATCCACAGACAGCAGTCAGCAGGTGGTGTACGCAATGGCCCACAGGGTGGTCACTTTCTTGCCCAGTGCCTGCGCATTCTGAGCCAGGTGGCGCTCCAACCCTGGGGATCAGGGTCATCTGAGCCAGGCTCCGACTTCTGGTCCTAATCTCTGACCCTGACTCTGACCCCAGCCCTAAATAAGCTCTAACCCTAATTAACGTTTGACCTCCTGTTCTGGACTTTGACCCCAGCCTGAGCCCCATATGAATCTGGACCTGACCCCTATATGAATCTGGACCTGACCTGCACCCTGCCCTGACCCTCCCACACCATCCCTATAACTCTGACCCTCCCTTCTGACCCTGACCACCCCCCATACCCACCCCACCATGGCCCAGCCACGTACACTCTAGGCAGCTCCAGCTGTTCTGTGCCAGCTTTAGAAATTCTTGGGCCTCAGCTCATGCCCACTGTACCCACTCTTCTGTATCTTGCACCGTGGCCACTGGGCTATGCGTGCCCTCCTGCAACTCCACCACACCTAACTGGGCCACCTGCAATTCCTAGAGCAGGACTAGATCTGAAACCCCACCCCACGTAGACTCTACAGTCCCAAACACATTGCTACCCAAAGTTCCTGGGTTGGGGGGCAGGGGCTTTTAGAACTGAGACCCTTCCTCAGCCCAGCATAGCCCAGTCCCAGCCTAAACCCCATTTCACACTATTCCAGAGGTGTCCCTGAGACCCTAATGTCCATTTTTCCCATCTCACCTTGCCCAGGCTCCCAGCCACACCCAAGGCATGTGCTGCTCACTCTTCTGCCTCCTGGGCCTGCCACTGACTCAGGGCCAAACAGGTCCTGAGAGCCACAGCTGCACCAGGACCGGGGTCACATCCACTGCCAGTGCCACCCAGGCCAGGTGGCCTGCCACCTGAGGCAAAGATTGGGGAATCACAGAGAGGTCACAGCAGGGTAGAGCATTACATGATCAGGGTATTTAGCACCGTGGTACCACAATTGGTCAAGGATCTCAGGGAAAGAATGGGGATCACAGCAGCCTCTGAGCAAGAGGTGTGAGGGAGCTGAGGGGTATGGGTGGGGTATCACCTCCTGTACACTGGCTTCCAGACCTCGAAGTCTCTGTTTCACCACCTGCAGCCCTTGCTCTGCAGCCCTTGCATGAGTTCCCGCCTCAGCCAGCACTCCCTAAACATCCAGAGCTTGGTCCAGGGCCCTGGCTGTACCCTCCCTGAAGGACACAGATGATCAGTCAGTCCAGAATTCCTTTCCTCCCCAACCTCTGACCTCTACCTCCAGCCTCCTGGCCCTTCACCTGGTCTGCTGTGCCTGATGGAGAACACCTTCAGCTTTGGGCAGCTCCTGGCCTACGGCATCTGGCACAGGGAAGGCACCCTGGATCTGATCCAGCAGGAGGGCAATGCCCGCTGCCCCACCTTGGGGGAGGGGCACCGCCAGCGCATGGCATGCCACCAGCTCCACACTCACAGCATCTGTGGGGATGGAGGTAGGGATCCTGGATGTGAACTCTGATCCCTGACCCAACGAACTTTGACCCTAATCTCTCACTGACCCTGCCTCTGACATGACTACACGGTGTGCTAGAGGCTTCCAAGAGCCAATTGTTAAATTTTCAGGAATTCTGTGAATCAGTTGTTAAAGGACAGGTAGACTGAAATCAGTCACGGTGGGGATTACTGTCGCCATAGAAATTGACAAACACTACAAACCAGTTCCTCCTGACCCCCAGGCCCCACTTGTTAAACATTTACGAGCACACTAGTGCTCCCACCTGACCCCTGGTCAGCCCTGGTGAGTATTCCTCTTTCTAGAAGGAGTATCATAGCAGTGTCCGGGATGCCCACCTGCCCCTGCCCCTGACCTCAGCTGTGAACAGACACACAACAAGCAGACATGTATCCAAGAGGAAATGCTGGATGGGCTGCACAGTTGCTTGCATGTGAGCCATGGTGGCCACACCCCAGACCCCCTTGCATGACGCCACATCTCCCAGGCCTGGATTCCCGTGGAGCTTGCAGTGGCCTGGATTTGCTGTTGCTGGTAGGGGTGGGTCAGATGTGGAATATGTCTTTTGCAACCCCATGGCCAAGCCATGGTACCCTGTGACTCCCACCATGCTCTCCTCCACAGCCCCCATGGCTCTGTACCAGTCGCTGACACTGCTCCAAGTCTGTGACCGCCATGTCCAGGCTATAGGAGGAGTTATGGGAGGTAACCAGAGCCCACTGGGAGGTAGGCAGGGTCCCAGGACAAGACGGAACACCACAGGGCACAGGAACATAGACCAACCGAGGTCCCTGACCCCTATATTCCTAGGGGATCCAGTGAGGAATGCATGTCCCAGCTCTCCCATTGACCTACACACAGTTTACCCCTAGGAGAGAGTCCTCGCCTTGGCAAAGCCTCCCGCAGTGACCCATATCTCCACCTACCACTCCAGCTTTGACTAGGAGCTGCAGAAGCTGAGGGTGCAGCCTCTGGGCCCTGTGGACCATCCCCTTCAATTTCAGCTGCCACACAGCTGTCCCTCTGGGCCGGCCCATCCCCCACAGCAGCTTCTCTGTCCACCACCAGGCCTCCTGGGCCTGTTCCAGGATGCTGTCTGGTCCTCCAACTGTGGCCACGACCTGGGCTGTAAGCATGGCCTCTTGAGAAGGCAGGGCAGCTGAGCAGGCCTGGGCCTCAGCACCTGCAGGGGATAGGAACGATAGACACAGGTTTGGCTCAGGGCTCCAATGGCAGGGTCAATCAGACTCCTGGGTCCCCCAGATATGTAAGCAAAGGCACCTGGTCCCTTCCTCCTGCCCCAGCCTACACCCCACCGTCACCTGCGGCCCACCTGCCTACCTACCTGGCCTCATCTTGGGCTCCTGTGGCCTTCTTGAGCCAGGCCAAGCCCTTGACACAGTCTAGCTCCTGGGATAATTCTTCCAGATGTTCACACTGCCCCCTAACCCATGGCTCTCTTTCTGCTACAACCTGTCCTTTGGCCCACAGTGTCTGGGCCAATGCGGTTGTTTCCGGCCTGTGGGAGGATGGAGTATCAGCCTGGCCAGAGATGCCCTTTCCTCCCTGATCCCTCACTCAAGAAAACTCACCTCACTCCCAGACCCAGGACTCAGACAGGCCAACCCAAGACCCTCTGAATCCCTGACCCTGGGAGGCTAGCTGGAGACGTCCTTCCTACTGACCCCAGACCCCTTGCCTGAGTCCAGCTATCCATTCCGTAAGTTGTCGTTGGGGCCCCACAGCGGGGGAAGGAGATTCCAGGAGTGTCTGGGCCTGCTGGAATACCCCCTTCAGGCCTGCAGGTGCCCCCAGCACCCCAGCCAGGCATCCCCTGGTGTAAGGCGGCCACTTCGTGGGCCACAGTGTCCGGCTGCAGCTGGAGCAGAGCCAGGTGTTGGTCCCAGGAGGTGAAACAGGGAGGGCAGGACGTGCAGTGTGGGAAGCCACCTCTGGAGCCACGGGCACACGCCTGGCACCTCAGCCCTGAGATGCTCTCTCTGCAGCAGCAGGTGCCTGTGTGTGGGTCACAGCTGGGCGAGATGGAGCCCTGGGGGTCACAGGCACAGGCTGTGGGGGAGAGAGAGGGTCAGGGTAGGGAGCAAGCAGCACTCACCCTAGCCTTGCCGCCAAGAAGCCTGAGGAGGAGAATGACCCTGTGTGAGTATGAGAGCCTCACCTAAGCCACTGCTCAGAGCAGCCATGGGGGAACTTCCCTGGTGGTCCAGTGGGTAAGACTCCGCGCTACCAATGCAGGGAGCCCGGATTCGATCCCTGGTTGGGGAACTAGATCTCGCATGCATGCCGCAACTAAGATCCCGCACGCCACAACTAAAAAGATCCCACATGCCGCAACTAAGACTCAGCACAGCCAAAATAAATAAATAAATATTTTTTTAAAGAAGAGAACGGTCATGGGTACTGGCATCTACCCCAGCCAGAGAGGCCATACTGCATGGCAGCCTTTGGGCAGGAAAACGGCACAGGGCTCCAGGTGCTCTACAGCCCAGGCAGGGGTCAGTTAGGGTCAAGACTGGCAGGCGGGGTCAGGAAAGAACCACCCAATGTGTCTGCTCCGCAGGCCTACCCGACCTGGCCTTGCCAACACTCTTTCCCTACAGCTGTTTTCACGAGTATTTAAGTTTTGGAGAAAACAGCAATAAACACATGCTCTTCCTCAGGACAACCTGGTGGTTCCCCCGCCACCTCACAGGGAGGATCCCGTCAGGACAGCCTCACCCCTGGTGGTGGATTGTGTGAATGCCCTGCTCACCTCTGCACTCCCGCTCTGGGTCACCCCAGTACCCATCCTGATACCAGGAGCACGTGCGGCCCCCAAATCCTGCCTGGCAGGAGCACTGACCCATGACCTGAAGGAAGAGTGTGTGGCCAGTCCGCAGAAACAAAGAGCCTCCTCTGGGGGAGGGAGAAGGAAAGGAGAACTCAGAGGCAGCACACTGTCGCCTCCCCTCAGCCCTGTCCCTGCCCAGGCAGCACTCATACCTGTGCTTGGCTGAGGGCTTCTCCCCTCCTGCTTCCTCTGGTCTGACCCCCTTGGCCGGCCCCCACCTTGTCCCTACATTGCCAGCCTCGCCTCCCACAGACCAGCCCTCTGGATTCTCAACTCCTGACCTGCTCCTCTGTGTCCTGAGTGGAGCACCCCACTGTTTCGACACCCTCACCACCCGACTCCCACCCTCTCCTCACCAAGGACTCGAGAACACACTTCAGACCTCATCTCATTCAGTCCCTGATGTCTCTCCTCCTGGAAACACTCGCTTCCTACGGCCATCCATCCCTGCCTGCATCTCCCAATCCTCCCCCTCCGCCCGTGTCTCCTCTGTCTCCTTCCCAGCCGCATCCGGCCCCACCCGTGCCACACTCGTTCTGCTTGCCATGACCCACTCACAGTGCTTCACCTACACACCAACACATGGTGGCACGCGAGGTCGGGCCCATGTGGTCTCATGTCTGCTCATAGCTAATGTTGCACAAGAGCACACACAGCTGCTTGCAGCCACACACACCACTGCTGGTAATCACATTCACACTCACACTCACACCAGCCATAAATCACACCACAGGCACACACATTCCCTCACACCTGGCCACTGCCACATGCTGTGTGCGACAAGGGCTCACTCACTGGGTGATACACTGGTTGCAAAGTGTGTTGGGCACGGCAGCTGCAGGGCTCGCAGCCTCGGGCCCCCCCCAGGTTCCAGAAGAGGGGGGCACAGCGGCTATAGTCCCTCCCAGTGTGTGGGGGCAGCAGGGGCACTGCCCGCTGAGCTGGTTGCAGAAGCAGGCTTCAGCCCCAGACGGGCACCTCGCAGGTATGGTGCCCCGGCGGCCACAGCCACAGCCCGGGGAGAGGAAGGGCTTGACGGGGTCTGAGGAAAGAGAATGCAGCCCCCACCTTGGGATACCCTCACCCATCCCGCTCACACACTCATGCCAGCAGCCCCCTTGGTGCAGGGCACTGCCTTGGAAGCCAGGCCCGCAGTGGGCACAGCCAGGGCCATGGCTGTGATGCAGACGGCGCTGGCAGTGTCCACTGTGGGGGTCACAGGCGGCTGGATCACGGGATCAATATTGTTGTTGCACCGGCAGGGCTGGAATGGACTCCTTCTGGGGTCATCTCCTGGCCAAGGGTGCCCAAAGTAGCCCGAGGAGCAGAGGTCGCAGCCGGGGCCTGGAGTGGATTGGGGTATGTGTGGGCTGTCTCAGTAGTGTTCCTGTACCTTTGGGGCCTCTGGGTCCCACTTAACCAGCCAAAAGGTCTGAGGTCCAGCCAGGAGGGCAGAGGACACAATACCTATATTATGACCCATCTTCTTGGCTTACAAGTTCCATGACTATAATTCCTCAAGAATGGGAACTTCTTGAGGAGAGGAGCGCACCCTGCATCTCAAACACACAGGTGACACTGGCAAAGATTTGCCTCGTGGACCTGATGGGATTATGAACAAGTGAGCAGGGCCATGGGTTTGTCGCTGCCAACCATGCCTCACCTGCATAGCCAGGTGCACAGAGACACAGGACACATCCACTGGCGCTGTCCACATGGCAGGAAGTCCCATGAGAGATGCCTGAGCCAGGGTGCCCAGGACAAAGGCAGGGCTGGCACTGCTGGCCTGAGCCCAGGGTGGGGTCTCCGTAGTAGCCATCCAAGAACCTGGGGGCAGGAGCACATGGAATGGGGCCTAGCCCACTCATCATGATCCCTCCCCAACCCTTCCAGTGGCAGCCTCACCTCTCACAGTGCTGGCCCATTGTGGCCCCGGGGCAGTCCTGGCAGACTCCTGTGAGTGGATGGCACAACTCAGCAGCTCCATTGCAGGCACAGGGTTGGCAGCATGGGAAGCCCCACCAGCCATAGAGGCAGTGGTCACAGCAGCGACCAGCAAGGCCTGCCCGACATGGGCACTGCCCATTCATAGGGTTACAAATGGCATTGGTGGCACCCTTGGTGTGGCAGCAGCACTCTGTGGGAAATGACAGGGCAATCAAGCCCTAGGGAAATGAGATGGCTGGTCCCAGACCCCACACCCACTGGCCCTGAGCCCTCACCACAGCAGCCAGTGGGCCGGAAGCCATATGTTCCAGGCCTGCAGTGGTCACAGGTACGACCAACAATGTTAGGCTGGCAGCGGCGCTGCCCACCCAGCAGGGCACACTCGGTGCTCAGTGAACCCTGGGGGTGGCACTCACATGCTGCCAGGAGAAAGGGTAAGATCAGATGAACCTCATGGTGCCTCCTGCAACCCCTATCCTTCAGCCCCCTCAAGCCAGGGCCACACACTCACCAAGGCCACCCCCCTGGAACAGGGCAGAGATGCTGCAGGCAAGGCGGGCACAGGCCTCAGGCATAGTGCTGGAGAGGCTCATCCTCGCGGCCTCCATGCAGCCTGCCTTGTGGAGCTCCTGCAAGTGCCCTGTGGCCCCAGGGTCCGCAGATCTCAGTCCAGGCAACCCTTTCACCTGTGGCAGGAGCACAACCAAGTAGGAAGGTAGAGGGTGGAGGGCAGGGGGTAGTGAACCCAGCCCCATTCACTAACATTTACAATGGAACTTCTGTACGTTGGCCCTCACAGTCCCTTCCCGCCCCTTTCCTGTTTCTCTTTTGATTCTGTTTCTCCTTCCTCTCCAGTAGCCCTGATCTAGTCCAGGCAACGCCACCTCTCACTCAGAATCATTGAAGTAGCTTCCCTCTAACAATCCATCCTCCCCATGTCTCTTCCCTGCTCAAATCCCTTCCAGGGCTCCCCATTTCCCCAGGATAAGCCCTTCGCCTGGCCCACAAGTTCCTGTGAGGTCTGGCACCTGCCAGTCTCACCTTCTATCCTTGGCATGTGCTTTTCCCCTGCCTGATTCCCCCTCCCTACACTCTCCACCTGTCTCAATCCTCTTGGTGCAACCCTTAGGTCTCACAACGCCCTGTCCCCTGAGCCCACTGCATCCATATTGTCCTGCTAATTTGTGTCTCCACCCAGATGTGGGGTGGAATCCCTAGGATCTCACCGAATCCAGAAGGATGGTGCCCCCCTCCCAGGTCTCCGCACCCCCTTGGTCTGCCATAGCCGCAGGGTCATGGAGTAGCGTGTTCCAGGTTCAAAGCAGAAAAGTCTGGATAGAAACACAGCTCTGCAGGGACGGGGGAGAGGAGTCAGGGTGGGGTAAGGAGGTCATGATCATGTGGTCCCAGGAATGCCCCATTTCCACTGTGCAGATATGGGGTCCAACATTTCATCATACAACCAATGAAAAAAGACCAACTTCTTAAACACTGCCCTGTTTTAAATTAGGTCCCTGTTTTGATTGTTCTATGACATGATGGTATTCCATATTGGGAGGTTTCTACTTTGTTTGGGTACTGCTTTGAATGTGTTGGCTACATAACAGGGTCTTGGTATTTTGGGGGTCATGGGGTCTAGCCTACCTGTGTACCTGGGTCAAGGCCACCTGGAACAGCTGCTCTAAGGGCAGCAGATGGGCACAACGGGTACTGCTGGGCTGGGATTGAGCACGGACCCTGACTAATGCCTGCCACTCTTCAGGTGCCTAGGGTTAGGGGTCAGCGGTCATAGAGCTGCCCCTACCTACCACCCGGCACCACCCATCCACCTGCCTGGCACCCACGTTACTGACCTGGGTCTCATAGCGTAGGACAATGTCACACGCCAGGGCAGAAGGCGCTACGGGTGCCAGAAGAGAGAGGCCAGCCCCATCAACCACACGTGCAAAGCCAGTCCAGAGTGTACAGCCAGCTCCCTGATGCAGGGGCAGGGGCTCCTTTGGGGCCTGGATGTGAGACACTGACTCCCAGGTCCAGACCACTCCAGGACCTAGGACCCTCAGGATTTAGGTTCCCATTCCTCTAAGACCCCAGGGACTCATAGCCCCAGGGCTTGGGCCCATCCCTACTAAGACCTAGTGGCCTGTGACCCAACCCTGTTCCTCACACTCCTTACCTTGGGCAGCTGGTATTTGTAATGGGCTCACCTGGCAGGGTGGAGGCACATTGAGGGACACGCTGTCTCTGAAGTCAGGGCCTCAGCCAACCAGAGGAGGTCCCTGGGGCTTGTGTACAGTGGGGAGGAGCAGGCTCGGGGGCTCCCTGGGGGCAAGCCAGGTGTCAGTGTCCTCCCACACTGTGTGTGGGTGAGGATTTTTTTTTGTCCGCGCCGTGCAGCTTGTGGGATCCTACTTCCCCGAGCAGGGGTCAAACCCTCGCCCAAGGCAGTGAGAGCTGGGAGTCCTAACCACAGGACTGCCAGGGAATTCCCTGTCCTGGGAATATGGACTCCATCCAAGACACCAAACTTCTGACCGTGCTGATGCTGCCTCACTTGGACCTGCCTCACCTTCCTAACTCTGTCTGGCCTCTTCTTCCAACTAGCTCTCTCTGGACACTCTCTCCCTCCCCTGAGCACCAAGGTGTGAGCCTTGATTTCCTCCTACCCCTGCCCTTCCTGGACACTCACAGGCAGCTGGGGGTCAGCAGGCTGGAGGCCCAGACCAAGCTCAGCTTCAGCAGTGGCCTGGTCGAGGGTAGCACAGAAGCACCCAGACCAGCGTTCACGGCAGTGGCGGAGACGGAGGTGGGGACGGTAGAGGCAGAGGCCCTCCCCTGCAGAACACCTGAGCCAGCATAGGGATGGGGACAGGACAGAGTCAACTCCCAATTCTTGTCCCTTGACCTGGACCCCCAGTCCCTGCCTTGTACCTGTTGCTGTAGGCGCCCCCAAAGTCACAGTCACAGGGCCGACAGCCTAGAGAGCCACTACTCAGACCCCAGAAGTTGGGCTATAAGAGAGAGTAGGTGGGTGGAGGAAGGACAGGAAGACCTGGGCAAAGAGAGGAGGGTCAGGAGCCTGGAAGGCCATATGCTGGAACTGCTCATTGCAGGAAGAAGCGAGGGTGAGTCCAGGGCTTGAATGCTCTTCTGCCTCTGGCTGAGAAGTGGAGAGGAGACCCTGGTGTACTCCTGCACGGCTTCTTGGAGAGGAGGTAAGAGGTAAGAAGATGAGGTCACAGCCAGGGGTAAAATAAAAGTTAAACAAAGGATTTGTAATGTTCAAGGAGAGGCAAGAAGGGGATACACTGAGTGTCCCTTCAAACACTCTTGCTGTGAAACACCTTTAAATTCAGTGCATAATACTGTTTTAACTCCTTTAAATGCTTTTCTTTCTTTTTTTCCCAAAGCTCCCACCTGAGGGCATGTGCTGCTTCAGCTAGCCAAGGTGGCACTGACTCTAGTGACCAGGTCAGGAAGTGGCACCAACCCACCAGCAAGGCTTAGTCTGCAGTCACACTGATTACAACCTTGTACTTGTCAGCTTCTAGAAGCTCAGCACCCAAAATCAAGGTCAAATCAGAAGACGGGTCAAGCCTCACCAGACAACGGCTGCAGTCCCATCCAGAGACAAAGCGTTTGCAGTGATAGGCACCAGTGGAGAGATCACAGGCATGAGTGCCAGGGACGCAGCCCCGGGGATTGCACCTGCAGGCGAAGGCACAGGGCTGTCAGGGTGCTAATGAGACTGCTGCAGGGGTAGGTAGGTGCATGCATTATTAGGGCAGTAATTGGGGGCAGAGCGAGGAGGACCTGTGGGTGGGGGTCCACTCTGAGGGTCACTCACACTGGCAGCCCTTTGACTGCGAGAGGCTCAGGCCGTAGTGACCAGGCCAGAGGAGTCACAGCGCTGGCTCCACACGTGAACTTTGCAGCGATACTGCCCAGAGAGGAGGCCCGAGGTTTCATCTGTGTGGGCATCACACAAACCCCTTTCCAGGGCACCCAAAGGGTTGCAGTCACAGGCTAGATCAGGGGTCAGAAGTGTGGACAGAGTCAGGTCAGAGGTCACCATTGAAACTGAAGGAACAGGGTCAGAATTAGGATTGGGGGTTGAAGGGCTCACGTTTGCAGGAGTGAAGGGAGCAGGGACCCTCCCTGGGATCTCGGTGGAAGAAGGGCTGGCAGAGCTCACAGCAGCACCCAGCTGTGTTGTGTTGACATGCATCACACACACCTCCACTCACATTGCCAGATGCGAGATACAGGGCCACGTCAAAGTGACAACTGCGGACGTGCCCATGACACTCACATTCTGGAACAGAACAAGGAAGGTGGATATGGAGTGGGCTGGCCTGGCAGGCATGGGGGTGCCCAGGCTCTGCTGCCTGCCATGGGTGGTCCTGGTGCAGGTCCTGGCAGCGTTCACCGTGGGTACCAGCTCTGTGGTGGCAGCAGACACAAAGGCCATGCACCTGGCAGGGAGGAGGGCAAGACAAGTCTGCCCCGGTCCCCCAGCTTGCCCTCCCACCAGCCACAGGATGCCCCTCCTATGGTACTCACCACGCCTCCCACGTTGGGTGGGACCCTGGGTGCAGGCCTGCACGCAGAGGCATGGCCATGGCACAGGCAGCTGCCTTGGACCACAAGCTCAGAGGGCATAGTAGTAGAAGCGGTGTCCCTTGAGGCCCCCCTGGGGCCTGTCACCCAGTGCGTGCAATTTGAAGTTCACACGGAGGTTAGTCACACACAGGAGCTCTGGAGACAGATCGAGAGCCCTCAGGTACACTGGTTGTTACCCCTCTATGGCTGAGATAGAGAAGGAATTGGGGGGGGGGTCTCTCCCCTCTCTACATCATTGCAGCCACTTCCTCCAGCACCCATGCTGTAGGACTCTCCCATCCCTGCTCCCCTGATTACACCATTTTAGGATGACCACAGCCTAATGGTAATTATCCCACCTCTGCACTGCTCCAGACCTGATATCACCCCTGAGCTGAGACCTGCACATCCCACTGCTTCCTGGACACCCCTTTCTGGTATCTAGATATTGGAAACCTGCTTCCCCAAGGCAGTAAAGGATTCCAGTCCCCAGCCCGTCATTAGAAATCAGCTTATGATCCAGCCAAACCACTAAGGTATGTTTATTTATTGACTGCCTTTCTCATTTTTATGTCAGCTCCAAGATAGATAACTTGTCTATCTGCTCCCCACTGAGCAAGGCCCAGAAGATGCCTGGCACACAGTGTGGCTCCATGGGCACTTGTTAAATGTACACATGGATGGAAAGATGGGTCCATGGCTCCTCTTGCTCTTCACAGCTTAAGTCAGCTACCAAGACGAGGCCACTTCCTGTATCTCTTTGCCAGAGCTCCCCTTTCTCTTGATCTGAGGAACACACAACAGCTGCTCTAGGCCCTAGTAAGGCGGGGGGCATGTGTGCGTGTGCTCAGGGTAAGTAGTTGGTAATAATCGAAGTCAAGGTGGGTGGAAATCGTAGAATGTAGAGAAAAAGCTACTTCGGGGTTTGTCCTCCTGCTCTGGTACTCTCCTGGCCTGGCTCTGGGCTGCCCTGCTGGGTTATGATTATGTCTCTCTTGTCCTTTAACAAGACTTGTTTTACAAGGAAGAGGTCACACCCAGAGACGCCCTGGTGCCACCTAGAGGCAGCTTCAGGAACACAGGGTACCAATCAAGGCCAGGGTGATGAATCAAAGTGGGGAGGGCAGACAGGGGACCGTGATGGGGAACAGTGACGGTGGCTCACAAAGGGGAGTGTTATGAGGTACAGTGTGATAGGAGCAGAGGTGGGGGACAAAGATTGGGCTGGCATGGCCAGCAGTGATGAGGACCACAATGGGGCCTCACAAAAGAATTCAGTGATGGGGCAGAGATAAGGGACAGAGATGAAAACTGCTATCCATGCCAGTCCCTATGCACTGGGCACAGGTATGGGGAACATGGGACAGGAATGGGGAGCCGTAACGGGGACCATAATGCAGCAGAGCTGGGAAACAATCCTTGGGGGACTGGGCTGGCTTGCCCGCCACACTGCCCCGCGAGTACGCATAACCAGGCAGGACCTCACCTCCCACCAGTGAGTATATGGTTTTCCCAACAAAGGAGTACAGGACTGGCTGTGGGGATAATTACCCTGAACCTTGGTATTATTTAGGTTCTCCACCAGAATGGCTGGATCCAGAACTTTGAAATTACCTAAGAAGCAAGCCTGAGCCTCTGGCTTCATCCCAGGGCCCAACCCACCTTCCTCTGGGCCTGACCTCTCCCTCAGTGGAAGGCTCGATGTCTTGAGTAACGCTGCTCACAGATGAGGTCACTGACTCTGTGGCGAGGGGCAAGAGGAATCCCGGGAAAGAGGCCTAAGCAGTTGTGGGCAAAGTAGCAGTACATGTGCCAGAAGTGGCCATGGTCCACTGAGCGCTCAAGGAGCAGAGCCAGAATGTCTGGGGACAGGAGGGGGTCCTTGGGTCACCAGGGGCAAACATCACCGGTGGCCATCAGGTCAGCAGGCAGAGAATAAGCTTTCAGTCTCGGGCACTGGGTCACCTTGAAAGTCATGATGAGGTGGGTAAAGTAAAAGGCATCTTCTAGGTCCAGCTGGTGACATTCTCAACACCTGTAACCACAAGGGCTGGTCAGTGGCCAGGCCTTGACCCTGATCCCAGCCCTGCACACATGGGCACACAAGGACCCTCACCACGCTCTGCTTGCCACCAGGTCTTTTTGCCGCCAGGACCACTCTGGGAGATCACATTCTCAATGCCATGGCTTTTCCAGTCCCGAGAGTCACAAAAGAAGCAATTCTCAGCATCCTGGAGGAGTGCCCAATGAGACTGACTAGGCAGGAGGTGCCTGGTTGGTCACAACTCCCTCCAAAATTTCACAGCATAGGCCTCTCCCTCTGGCCCTTGTCAATGACCTGAACTCCCACAGGTGCTGAACCTGCCCAAGAAAATCCAAGATGCCGTCTCCAGAGCCCGTACCCTCCTCCCTACCTGTAGGTTACTGACAATGCAGTAGAGTTCAGGGCCATGGAGGCCACAGGTGGATGAGGTTTGAAGGCTCTGGCCACAGCCAATAATCAGGTTGCTGGTAGGCGGGAAGCAGCTGCCGCCTGAGCAGCCGGGTGGAGGAAGTTTGTCTGGCACCTCCTGGGCAGTTGTTCTGGGAGCCTGGACTGGGAGGGGCAGGGTCTGAGTATATTGATCCTAGGGGTACGCCCTCCAACTCACCCCATCCCACAGGGAGGCCCGATGATTTCTTCTCCCCCTCCAGATGGCTCTCAGGTAAAAAGACCACCTCTCACCCACTGGTGGCAGCAGCAGCAGAGCTGAAAGGAGGGGCTAGCCTGGCTGGGGGTCCTGGGTGGTTGGAGCTAGAATCAGGCCCGAGAGAGAGAATACAGAGTGTGCCCCTAAGGTCCTTCCCCATACTCACATGGTAGATGAACTCAAGGATGCCAGGGGCAAGGAGCATGCAGGGTTGTGGAGTCATGGTGCAGCCGGGAGAAGGGGGGGTGGTTCCCAGAGCCTGGGAAACCAAGAGAGGCAGTGCCCAGGGAAAGGATATTAATAGCAGTCACCAGATGCAGAAGAAAGGTGGGGAGGGGGGCACCAAGAAGCAGAGCTTCTCTACAGATCCGCCATCCAACGCAGCTGGTGCTGGTGCGGCCAGGTTTCAGACTAACCCTCAGAGACAGAAAAGATCCAATTCTCATTCAAATGAGGCTTCCACCCCTAGCTCTGAAAGGCTGTTCGTCTCCAGGAGCCTCTGGGGAATGTATCCCCCTCCCCGCCAGCCCCAGCCACTGCCTTTCAGGCTGGGCAGACAGTGAAGACTGGCAGATGGGCAGGGAGCTAGTTTTGTTCAGGGCTCAGGGCCCTGTACCCTCTCCAAAGCAGGAAGAACCAATAATGTCTGAACATACAGGCCCCTGCTGGAATACATGCTGAGGCTGGACCTGGGAATAGAGAACTTGGAACCCAGGCAGAAAGCACGAGAGGCAGTGTGGAAACTCTCCAGGCTCAGAGACCGCAGCACTCCACCCATCCAATATAATTCCTTGGTCAGTGAGGGGACTCTGTGGCCCTACGACCCAGAGCCACCCTGGCCCGACTCAAGCCCCAACCCCTTGCCACCAACTGGGGAAGTCGACGATAGTCCCTCTCCTGATAGAAGCAGAGGAAAGAATAGGCAGAAGTACTTCAGCTGATTTAGGCTCCGCCCTGCCCCAGACAAGCCCACACCAAGCTCCAAGGTTTCAGCCAGAGTAGACTGGAAGACAAGGCCAGGCTGTCTGCACCGCCCCTTCCCTGGCCTAAAAACCTGCAGGCTGCAAGGTTCCCCACAGAGCCACCTATTGTCCTCCTCCAAGGGAGCATCTGGATAACAAACCAGGGCAGCCCCAAGGGGAGGTGTCCCACCTTAGAGTGGCTCTGCCCCTGCCCTCAGGGGCCCGGAGGCTGCCCTTCATTCACATCCATGACCTTCCCTGGGCTACCAGGACCCTCTCTGGCATTCCTGTTCCTGGGGCTACCTTTCCTAACACTCAAGCTGGCCTACCAGCAGTCACCCACACACAAAAAGACCATGGAATGTGGGCAGGGAGACTGGAAGGTGGAAAGGTATAAAACGTGATAGATGGAATAGTGGACATACAACTTGAAGAGTAACAAGTCACAGTGCATCGCGCCATGAGACCACCCCTCCCACCCGCCCACCCCACCCCACATCCTCCAGTCTCTGAAAGGAGGCCGGTGGCTCTCAGGGCCCTGGAGAGGCACCCAGAGTCCTTAGGGTTGTGGAATCCATGGGCATTGCACACTGTGCCACTGGCCACACAGACAACTGGGCTCAGTTTCCCCGAACGTTGCTACGTGAAGGAATCAGGGTGCTGAGTATGGCAGCAATGGCTGAAGTCGTATTACAGGGGAAAGGTTCACACGGAGGATCCGTTGAGCCTGCTGCCGCACCTCATCGTCTGAGGACTGCCTGTCCACCTTGATGGCCCGGAATTTCAGCGGCTTTGCCGTTCCAGGTCCTAGCCATACCTTAGGGGATTGGGGGCCAAGCCGTGTTCTCTTCTGGGGAGGAAGATCCTTTGCCTCCTCAGTCCTTTTCCTCTTCTCTCCCACAGTCTCAGGGCAGCTTTTCCGGCTCCTCCTTGCAGTCCTGGCCTGAACGGACCTTTTTGGCCTGCCCCTGGCCCTGGGCTGGGTCCGAGCCACCTTGGCCTTAGCCCGCACTGCCTTGGCCTTGGCCCGCACTGCCTTGGCCTTGGCCCTGGCCCGCACTGCCTTGGCCTTGGCCCTGGCCCGCACTGCCTTGGCCTTGGCCTTGGCCCGCACTGCCTTGGCCTTGGCCTTGATCCGTGCTGCCTTGGCTTTTGCCCGGGCCTTGGCAGCTTTGGCTTGTGTTCGAGCCACCTTGGCCTGGGCACGGGCAGCTTTGGCCTGGGCTGTTTTGGTGCCCAGAGCACAGCCACCTTTCATTCGTGGGCCACTGAGGGAACCAGAGGCTTTGGAGGTCTTGCTCTGGGGCCCAGTGCCTTGTCGGCGTCCAGTCCTGGGGCCTCTTCGAGTCAGACACTTGGGGCCCTTGCTTGTGGCTTTTCTGGGAGCTTTGGGCTGGGAATTCCCCAGCCTCTTCCCTGGACCTTTCCGCAGCTTCAGGGGAGAGTCTGCAAGTGAGAGCTGCAGTGACTGTGCCTTGTGCTTGGCACCCAAGCATGGCATGGGAGTCTTGAGTGGAACCAGGGCCTCAAGGACAACAGAGAGCCGCATGGCAGGGTAGACACCTGGATAGAGGTGGGTGGGAAAGCCCACTGCTGCACCACGGGCACGGCTGGCACTTGACTGCTTCAGGGAGCTCAGTAGCAGGTTGGTGGTAGCATGCTTGGTGAGGGCTGGTGTGGATGCTTTGGCCAGCCTGCCAGACAGTGGCATGGGGAGCAGCGTGGCCCGGCCTGCAGGCAGCCGCATGGCAGTTCGGGGAGCACTGGCTGGAGGTGATGTGGCAGCTGGGGTGGGGGCACGAGCTTGAAGCTTTGTCTGGCTTGGGGGGTTGGCTGTGCACGAACTATAGCCATAGACATCACCGCTGCGCAGGATGGTAGGTTGGAAGCCATCATCCCGCAGGCCCTGCAGGAAGGCCACAAGCTGGGCCTCAGTGGCACTGAGATCCTGGCTCATGGGGTTAAAGACAAGCAGCGCTTCCTCCAGGGCCTTCTTCCCTGCCGTGGAGATCCGCGACCAGGAGTGCACAGCTTTCTCCTCCACATGCTGCACCACCACGCTCATGGCATTAGGCACTGCAGATCTGCCTGGGTATCCGCAAACCAGCGCTTGGCACCTCCAAGGCAAGAGGAAAAGAGTCAATAAGAATGGCACCGAGACAGGGGCCAGGACCGGTGGATAGGTCAATCAGGGCCAGCATTCTTCACAATAACATCTATTGACACAGAGGGGCCTGGCCAGAGTGAGCCACTCCTTGGGGCAAAACCCTGGTCTTCTCAACCTATCATGGTGGAGAATGGGGGGGTAGAGGTGGGGGACTCATAAGGGTCAGAGGCAGCTTCTTCAGGATACATGCCCATAAGCTCATCAGAGCCATCCAACCTGCTGACGGGCCCCTGGAAAGATCTGGGCTTGGCCAAATTCCTAGTATTAGACTCAACACTGGGAATACAGGCAATTAACTCTGTCTTCCAGGAGCCCTGTACAGAAGGCAAAATAGAGATACCATCAAGGTTCTTGGAAATGCACAGTGGCACACAGCTCAGTTTGCCAATGAGTAAGGGAAGGATTCCCAGGAGAGGAATACTCATGTGGGAAATGAACGATGAATAGGAAAGGACCAGATGGAGATGGAGCAAAAAGGGCAACAGCCAAAGCAATGGCTCCAAAGTGAGAAAGAGTAAGTCAAACTTGGTGTGACTGGAATGTGTGGTCAGGGCTGGGAGGTCTAGCTGGAAAAACAGGGGACAGCAGGGCAATACAAGCTTTGAATGTTCCTTGAATGCTGGCCAAAGGGCCCAGACTTACATCCAGAGTCCATGACCATCTCTGTTCCTACAGGTGCTGCTGTTCAGGTGCCCAGGGGTGGACCTCCCTGCCTACCAGAAGTTCTGCTTTCAGAGGTCCCAGACAGTCCACTCAGAGGTCCAATTCCTAGCACTAGAGCCATGGAGACCAACCCCAGGGAAAAAGCCAGACTCTCCTTCAACAGAAACTAAAAAGATAATGAGTAGCAGGTACTAATAACATATCTTTAGGCAGGTACTAATAACATATCTTTAGGCAATCAGGCAGCCTGGGGCCAGGCAGCCAGACCAAGAGCCCAAGGTCTGGGAGCCAATGACTCTGAGTAAGATGGTTAATAAAGTGGACCCTAGAGATTTGAACTGTCCTAACTAGGGCTTGGAAGCAGACTTTGGTACAGCCCATTTAGAGCTGGGTCTGGGAAGACCCAAGTTGTCCCAGCCTTCTCTTTAAAAGCTGTAGGCCGTCAATCATGACTAACATCTAGTCTAACCCATCACTGAGGGGTCCCAGAGACAGCTCCGCAGCTGCACAGGAGAATTAAAAGATCAGCAGGGATCAGGCAAGTCCCTGGGGCCAAGAGGTGAGTCTGTGCAGCTTCTTCCTCCCCCTAGTGGAGCAGAAGTTTTCAGAATTCCCTGGAGGAAGTGCCCTGGGGCTCTTTGTTTGGAAACATTCTTGGATCCTCAGGTGTCTCGGGCACTTCCCCTCTCCAGAAGCCACTCTCCAAGTACAGTCCTTACACATGACGTTAGTTCTTTTATTTTTTTCCCAAGGGGTGTATTTCCCAGGGCTGTGAACTGTACAATAAGGAGGGGCCTGTTACCTCCAGGCACAGATATTGGGGGTGAACCGGGGGCTCTTCCGCTCAGGTCGGCCTGGGCCCTTGGGAGGGGTCTCCTGGGCTTTCCAAGAGGCTCCGGAAAACAGAGACTGCAGCCCGACCCCTGACTTCCCTTCACAAGTGTCCCCGGGGCCGGCCGGGGAAGCTGATGAAAGATGCGGGACGGGAGCGGCCCTATCCAAGCGGAACTGGGGTGGGGGCAGATCAGGGCCCTCAGGCTTGGAGTCCGCGTCCCTGAGACCCAAGCCGACGGTAGGAGCGGGGGGCCTTAGAGGAAGCGAAATGCACGGGCCAAGCGGTGGGAGCGCGCCCGGGTCGCACAGCCCCAGGGTGGGGTCTTTGGGCACGGGGTGGGGGTTGGGGGTCTCGGCCGGGCCGGCGGAGGGCGCTGGTCCCGAAGGAGCCGGCCGCCCGGCCCATCCGCCCTGCCGCCTCGCGGACGACCCCTCCGCGGCGTGGCTAGGCCCACGGCCCCAACCTACCGGCGCCGCCGCGGGGACCCAGGACGCGCCGCTGCGCCGCCTCCGCTGCTCCAACATGGCCGCCTGCTGCGCACCGGAAGTGCGGCGCGCTTCCGCTTCCGGGACCTGGCCCGCCCTAGTGACCCTTGACCCTCCGAGACCCCGATTCCCCAAAAGTCTGGGGGCTGGACAAGCGGGAACCAGAGAAGACTTCTTGGAGGAGGTGGCAGAGGGGACCGTTCTAAACCCTTTCGGGCCTGTGCAGGAGTGTGAGGGGCAGAGACGCTTTCGGCCGCTGCCCCAGGCAGGACTGCACCAGACTAGCATTGGATTAGGGGCCCATCTGACACTTTCTCTGAGGGGCTTGATGGTGGAATGACATGTGGGAGGGATTTTTGGCAAGGTCCAAGCTATCCTTCACCCTTTTAGTCCTCCCGCAGCCACTGACAAGGCCCACCTCTGTCCCAGGTGCCTGAACAGAGGGTGAAAGAGGAGTGTGCCCTGCCTGAGAGTGTCCCTCGGGAGCCTCTTTGTACCTCCTCTGAAGGCAGCAGGCCTTCCCCTATTCCTGAGAGTGGGCCCACTGCATGTGGTATGAAAGGCTGGTTTGCACACATTTATTGCAAATAAGCCCAAAGCTAGGCATGTCCAATCTGAGAGTCCCAGCATACCAGTGTGGGCCTGAGTGTACTTGCTTAGGAGCATGCCCACAGGTGTGGTGGGAGGACCCTGGTCCAGCCTCAGCTCCCTCAGTGGCAGGAAGCCCTCCCTAAAGTCTTAACTCTTCCCCAAATCCCTGCTCTTTGGCCTAAGAGATTGGGACTTCTTTCCACCTGTACAGTCTTTCCACATGTACCCTGGGGCCAGCAGAGGGGTGGTGGTTACAGGGCTCACTACCCAAGCAGCATCAGATGAGAGGATATAGGTAAAAATTAACCCTAGGAGTCTAAAGAGTCAGAATGGTCTCTATTGCTCTGACCAAAGGCACTTCTTGGCCAAGGGCCCCCAACTCCAGGTTGGGAGTCAACCTGGAAGTCCTGGTTTCATGGATGAGATGGTGGGGGCATCTGTACTTGAGTTAGAGCTGAGCTAAGAGGCAAAAATATTGTCACAACTCTTGGACCTGACATGTACAGTGGTGCAAATTTGGTAGCTGGGGGGCAGGTGGAAGCCTATGGGCAGTCACAGAGTGTGACTGGATGCTTCATTTGGGGACTGGTTGATAGCCCTCCTCACTCCCCATAAAACCCCAGGATCCTCTACCTGATCTATGCTTCTCTGCCTCTACAGAGGGGTCTGGGCACCCCTAGAGAGAAACACTCACCCCACCCTAGGCCTCACCTTGTGCACCTGAGCTTCTCAGGGCCTCAGCCCTGATGGTGGGATCCTCAGTGCCTTTAAGCATAGCCAAGATGTCCAGCAGGAAATGCAAACTCTCCTGTTCCTCTGGGGTCAATGCTTCTGGCCCCTTGTATTGGTAGAGAGAAGGGAAGGATGGGGTCTCAAGGGCCAGGGTCTCGGGGTTGCAATCAGGAAGTCCCACCTTAGCACTCCCAGTCCCCAACTGTCGGTGAGCCCCATCTCTGCCCCATCCATGGTTGAGGATTAGTTGTTCACTCTTAGGACCAATCCAGCCTCATCTTCTGCCCAAGTTGTCTTCTACAGCTTCTCTAAAGCCAGCAGTGTTGGCCCCCTGTTTGCAGGTGGGGCCAGGCCTGTGTAAACAGAAGCCACTTCCACGAAGAAGCAGAGCCCAGCCTCCAGGGAGGACATGGGCCTAGATGTGTCCTGGAAAGAGGATACCTCTCTGGTGATGTCCAGCCTAGAGGTCAGCGCAAAGTGGAGGACAAAGAAAGGTAGGTCCATCCCTAGTCTGTGTCCCTTCCACACATTAGAACTGTGGGGATGATATGGGTTCAGTGAAATGGTCTGGGGTACTTAGCTTCCTGAGGGGAGGCTGATCCTTTTGCCTCTTCGTACCCAGTATGTCCCAGATGGAACTCTCTGGGATCATTCATCAGGGCCAAGTCTGACTTGACCTGGACTTTGGTGGATGCTGCCCATCCCAGGCATAACTGGGATCAGATGAGATGAGGTTGGAGAGACCGCAGGGCCGTCCCAGGATCCAGCCCTTCCTCTCCATTTGGCACCTTTTATATCCCTTAGTGACGGACCCTAGACCCATATCCACCTGAGCAGAGAGATCTGGTGAAGATCTAGATGTGAGTGAGGCCAATGGCCTTGGAAGGCTCACCCCAGGAGGGAGTCTATGTGCCAGGGAGAAAAGCCAAGGCTGGGTCTTGAGGAGCCACTTTCTGGGGAGGGAGAGGAAGCAGGGCCTGTAAAAGCCTCCGAGGGGCAGGACAAGCAGCAGGAGGCAGCCAAGGTCACAAGGGTGGGTGAGGCTTTGAAGAGGCCAGAAAGATTTCAGTTGAGAAAAAGACCATAGCCCCCCACCCCCACCCCATTTTAGCTATATGGTGTTCTGTGGTGACTTTGGCAATACCAAGTTTTGGGGAGCAGTGGTAGCAGCTATAAGATGGCCAACACCAAGGCAATGGAAACTGTGAGAGAAGATGACTTCAAGAGTTTGACTGGAAGGAAGGGGACAATGGAAAGACTTGGGGTGCTGGGAGGTATCTAAAGGCAGGAGGCTTATATGTGCTTAATTACTGGAAAGGAGAGGGGAAGGGGCCTGGAAAGGGAATAGTGGGAAATGTGAGGGGGTCTGCAGGACAGTGTGAATACCCTATGGAGGAAGGTACCAGTGACTGGCCTAAGTGAGGAGCATGTTGGGGGCAGAGTGGAGTGGGAGGATGGAAGCCTTCTAGCCAGGATCTGCAACTAGCCTTGGCACCATTTCCATGCGGGCCGTCCAACTCCATCTGCCAGCCCCTGAAAGGGACTGAAGACTCTCTCTCTGGTTAGAAGGCTCTGCCCACACTCTAGGCTGGCCAGAAGTCAGGCAGGCTAGGGCACTCATGTCTCCAAGTTGCTCTCAACCCATGACTGATGGAGATTTGAGAATGAATACCTTAGTATTCCCTTGCTCTGATGGGAACAATAATGTGAGGCCCATGTTCTACAATGGCTCCCAGAGTCCCCAGCAGGATTTGGTCCTTGTTGCCCTCAGTGGGAACTTGTTTGATGACACACCCCTTTATTGGCTGCTTTCCCTGTCTCCTTGCCACTCCTCTACTGGTGCTTCCTGTCCTCATCTCCCACATTAACTATATGCACTTGTATCTCAGTCTCCAGGTGTGCTTCTGGAGAAAGTGAGGCAGACGCTGTCCATGAAAGAAGGACAAATGGTAGCAAGCACAAACAATCACAAGGACTTCTTCTCATAGGTGACCATTGACCTGTACAAATGGGCCCCTAGCTGACAGACTTAGCCAGTACTCTTAATGCTCAGAAGATAGGATGGGCCCGGGTCTGGGTCTGAGGTAGGTCTGCCTCTGTCACACCAACTTGTTCTCGCCTGACCCCAGAGTTGGCTAGAGGCAGGCCCAGGACCCTGAAGATGGACAGTCACAAAGTGCCTTGGGTCCCAGAGTAGCCCAGGCCTCAGGCCCTGCAGAATAAGCCCAGAGTTGACCTGCCTGGGAGGTCCCCTGGCCTCTGACTCTTCATCACCTGCTCTGTTACCCTCCCCCACAAAAATTGCCCCCACCCATGCCTGTGGAAGGGCCTGTCAAGTACGGAGGCTGGCACTTTCTGCTCCTCCACCCCCTGCTATCCTCAATGTGCACCACAGAACCTGTTCTGTGCCCTCATCCGTGCTTGGGGAAGGGCGACCGAGCCATTGCCCCCACCAAAGGCCCAGGACATACCCTAAGAGGCCTCCAGGGGGCGCCGCCGCGAAGCCTGTCGTGGGCTCTTGGGAGCGCAGCGGTGGTGGGCAGGCGCCCGCTTCTCAAGCCCCCAGGTTCTGCTGGCCCGTCCCTTCGCCGGTGCTCCCAGGCTGGGTCCTGCTGAGAACGGCCCCCACCATACACGTGTCGTGCGGCCTACCGCTGCTTCCTTTCTCCCCCAGTCCGAGGTCGGACCCCAAATCCTGGGCAGGCCCAGTGTCCACATGTCCGTCTGTCTGTTCACCGGTTTGCGTGTGACCATGGGTCGGCGCGCCCTGCTCCGGCCACGGCAGGTGCGGGGTTAAAGCAGGGGGGAGGTTTTCCCGAGTCGGGAGGGGGGACGAGGGGCGGACCCTGTCCAGCCCCGCCCCGCGCCGGAGAAGAGCCGGAGCCCCGCCAGAGCCCCGCCGGAGCCCCGCCGGAGCCCGGCCTCAGACCCAGCCAGAGCAGGTACCAGCGGAACCGGAACCGCGGACCCTGCGCCCCGGCGGCGCCGGAGCCCCGGCCGGTGAGTCCCGCGGGAGCCGCGCTCAGGGGAAGTTTAGGGCGCGGGGTGTAGAGCCCCAAGCGCGCTCGCCCGGACCCGCCCCCCCTTCCTCGAGCTGGAAGTTTGGGGCCAGAAGGCCCTCGCGCCAGGGGTCCCAGGAGCGTGGCCCCCCGCGGGAAAGGAGAAGCCAGGGAACTTGGAATCTGTGGAGTCCAGCTGCCCATTCCTGCTGGCAACGCCCTGTACTCTGGGAACCTAGAGTCCAGTGCTCGTGGGTTCCCAAAAATCATCCCCCTCCCCGTTCCAGACACCAAGAAGGC
>NW_021145823.1:39796-50000 GCF_002837175.3 Physeter macrocephalus | reverse complement strand
CATAGCCTTTAACATGAAGAGAGACGAAAGATACTCAGTGAAAGGAGAGAGCATCCCACCAGTCAGGGTGAGGCCTGTGACTGTGGACATGGGAGACGACACACCGCTTCAGGTATTCAGTTCACGTAAGGGCTCCGGCTCCTGAGCTGCTGACCGGAAATGGGGCTCTGGTTATGCAGATGGCATGACCCAGGCCTTGGAAACAGGTCAGGGTCGAAGCGCAGAGAAGCAGCGGGGCTCAGACGAGGGGCTGGAGCCTCAGGAATACGGCAGAGGCATTACAAGGGGGCCCTGACCAGCCCAAGTGTCACTTGATACTGAGCTTCATAGGATTGGGGCAAAGAAAAATGACTAATGTATTATTGAGTAATACGTTAAAATGATGAATTTCCAAGGTTAGGTGGTGTGCGAGGGGTGGGATAAAAGTTCTTAAACCCTTCCTTTCTGAGGCTCAGTGACAGGTACAGGTGAAGGGCCTGCGTGCATATCCTCATGATTTAGACACCCCCAGAAAGCTTATTTAAGTAAAATTTGGAAACTCTTTGTATCCTCCAGAGTAAGATTTATATCTCTATCCTTATACTCCAAACTGTAGTCTTTGGGCAGTTCAAACAAGAATGAACCTGGGAAGACAGTGTGTTCTCTTCTGAACACCCCATCCCTGGGTTCTGTAGGTCAGCCAGCCAGTCTGTCTATCAGCTGTCAGTTGTCCATCGGTCAGCTATCAGTCTATCCAACCTACCTACCTACACGTTCCTAAATTATCTTTTAATGATCGTATTTTATATATTGAAGAATATACGTAACATACACAGAAGTTGTAGTCACTATAATAAAACAGACAATCATGAACTTTCCCCCAAACAGAATTGATGCTTCTGCATCTCCCTTACCTTCTCCTGCTGCCTTCCCAGGCTAGAAGCAGGCACGGTCCTGATATTTGTGTTCTTTGTTCCTTTGCTTTAAAAAAAATATGTGTGTATGTTTGTATACACATATAAATATATGTATATGTATTTATATGTATATATATAAATGTATATAAGTATATGTGTATGTATATAAACATTTGTATATGTGTAGGTATGTATATAAATATGTGTATGTGTACATATATATTTAAATTACATATACATGTATTCCTAATTAAAAATTTCACTTTTGAGGTCTATTAAAAATGGTTCCATATTTATGTAGTCTTCTAGAACTAATATCTTACCACTACACTTTTACAAAAAGATAAATCCATGTTGCTGTGTATAGCTGCGGTTCCTTCTTTTTTGTTGCTGTATAATATTCCATCATGTGACTATACCACCATTGATTTATATGCTGCCTTTGCATTGGACTTAGGGACATTTTTTACCAGACTGTCCACTGCTTCTGTGAGTTTCTGAGTCTACTGCATGACAGTACCAACAGTCACAAAAAGGGAAAAGGCAAATGCCTAACCCATAAAATGAATGGTTTTCTAAGCCAGAATACTGTATATTTATTTGAAAGCCTGGGTAAAGTCTGCATCAACACTTGGTCTCTGACGGCTGGAATGATTTCCTTGCACGCTTGGCAGTGCTCTAGGGCTGGCCGCCACTAGAGGGTGTGGGAGAGCTGGGCCATCAGCATGTTGGAGAGGCTGAGGATAACGTGCCTGCCCTTGAAGCCTAGCTGCACGGCACCAGTGATTTTAGTACGTGCACATTGCAGCAGGACAAAAACATCAGTGTCGCTTCAGTTACAATAAGAAGATCCAATTAAAGGTTACATCTCTATCTGTACAGGTCTGTGCCAGGTTACACACACATTTTAACATAGGCGGGGTGAAAAAATGAACAAGGATGAAGAGTAGTGATAGGCTGCATCAAAGGAGAATAAGACAGGGCTTCCCTGGTGGCGCAGTGGTTGAGAATCTGCCTGCCGACGCAGGGGACACGGGTTCGAGCCCTGGACTGGGAAGGTCCCACATGCCGCGGAGCAACTGGGCCCGTGAGCCACAGCTACTGAGCCTGCGCGTCCGGAGCCTGTGCTCCGCAGCAAGAGAGGCCGCGACAGTGAGAGGCCCGCGCACCGCGTTGAAGGGTGGCCCCCGCTCGCCACAACTGGAGAGAGCCCTCTCACAGAAACGAAGCAACTGGGCCCGTGAGCCACAATTACTGAGCCTGCACGTCTGGAGCCTGTGCTCCGCAGCAAGAGAGGCCGCGACAGTGAGAGGCCCGCGCACCGCGTTGAAGGGTGGCCCCCGCTCGCCACAACTGGAGAGAGCCCTCTCACAGAAACGAAGACCCAACACAGCCAAAAATAAATAAATAAATAAATTTTAAAAAGAGAATAAGACAGACTGGGTGGGGAGGAAATTCACATACAAATGGCCCAAAACAATGACAGATGACTCTGCTTCTCAGTTTAGAAACAGGCTGATGTTCGAGGCCTCCAAGAACTCGGTAGTATTTTGAGTGTATCACCCTGTTTACTGCGTATTTCTATCCAGTGTCTCAAGAAATCTTCTGAATGTTCTTTATTACCTGATCTCCAAAGTCTCCTTCCCTTGCTGGCCCCTGACTTAGTACTTTTCCCTCTCTTGGAAATGAATGGAAACCCATGGATTTTTCCCTCCCACAGAGCTCTGAATAACCTTGAATCAAGAATCCCAGAAAATGGCTTAATTTGCGGTTTCATGGAGAGAGAACTTCTTGCGAGTTGTTTGCCCCAGGCCAGCAACTGACCTGTGAAATATTGAGGGCAAAGGTCCCTGCTTGTTAGAAACGTGTAGGAAAGAAAGGGCCGCCAAACCAAATAACCCCCCTACCACCCACCTAAAGGTGTCTGCCTCCTAATGCCCAGCCCCTGTGATTATATTCCTAACATGGCAAAAGGAACTTTGCAGATGTGATTAAGTTGAGGATCTCTACGATGGGAGTTCATCCTGGATTATCCAGATGGGCCAGTGTAAATTATGAGGGTCTTTGAGAGAGGGAGGCAGGCAGGCAGGCAGAGAGGAGAGAGGATGCTGGTAGCTTTGAAGATGGAGTGTGGCCCCATGAGCCAAGGACAGGCAGCCTCGAGAAGGTGGAAGAGCCAAGGAAACAGGTCTTCCCCCAGAGCCTCTAGAAAGAATGCAGCCCGGCAGACCCATTTTAGGTTCTCATCAGCAGAACCGTGAAATGATAAATCTGTGCGGTTTTAAGCCACTAATTTGATAATTCGTGTAGCAGCAATAGGAAACTCCCATAGTGTTCCTTATGATATGAAAGAACCGGCTTGGTTTGAAAATGTCGGGGGTGGGTTTACCAACTCACATCTCCACCCACTGAAGAAAGGCAGTTGGACCCCAGTATGTGGGAGAACTGCGTCCTGAAACGAGGGTTAGGGTGATGCCAGGCGAGGTGACGAAGCACCGGGAAAGGACAGGGAGCCCAGGGTGGCCTGGGGGAATGTTCCCACTGGCACCTAAGAGAGCTTGAAAAGGAAACACGAGGTCAAGATGGTCCAAAAGAGTCCTGAAGAGGCCGTACTTGGAAGCCAGGGGCAAATATTATTTCAAGGAGGAGGCTATTAACAGTTTCCAAGAGCAAATTTTATTAAAACATTTGTAGAGACCTTTGTAAATAGTTGTCCATGCTTTTGTTTATGTGCAGAGGAAGAGGAGGTCTTTTGGGGTAAAAATACGAATTCAGGGGCTTAAGGATGAGATGAGGGCTGAGAAAATGGAAGTAGGTCGTGTGAACCATGTATTAGAAAATATTAGTGGTGAATGAATGCAGAGAGATTAAACAGTGGCCAGGAAAAGCAGCAACTTGTTTTTTGTTGTTGTTGTTGTTTACATTTTTTTATTGTGGTAAAATATACATCATGTAAAGTTTACCATGAGTGGCATTTAGTACATTCACAGTGTCATGCAGCCATCACCACTGTCTAGTTCTAGAACAGTTTCGTCACCCTCAAAAGGAAACCCCATAATTATAATCTCCATAATCACTTCCCATGCTCCCCTCCCCCTAGCTCCTGGCAGCCACAATCTGCTTCCTGTCTCTGTGGGCTTTCCCTATTCCGGATATTTCTTATAAATGGAATCATACAACATGTGGCTTTATTGTTCCTGGCTTCTTTCACTGAGCATGATGTCTTCAAGGTTCATCCATGTTGTAGCAAGTATCAGCTCCTCACTCCTTTTCATGGCTGAATAATATTCCATTATTTGGATGTACAGCATTTTACTTGACGGACATTTAGATTGTTTCCACTTTTTTGGCTGTTGTGAACAGTGAACAGCTTGGTTTTCTCTTGTGTGATTTTGTTTTCGGGATAGAAGGGTGTGACTGTGTGTGGGAGAAGATGGGAACACGGCAGGGCGGGACTGCTATGGTCCATGCTGCCCGGTCGCTGGGTAGAACTTGCAGGGAGAGTCACTAGGGGGCAGGATGATGTCCAGGGGAGAGGTGGACCTGGGCAGGTGATTCGCTTTGTTTTTCATCCATAAATCTCTTCTGGAGAATTGAAGATGGTGTAATATAACTCAGCAAATGCTGGAATGCCTGCTGGAGAAGCTGGATTCTAGGCAGCCTCCGTGCCTCCGGCAGTGAGAGCACTGCTTCTAAAGGAGGAATCCAAGAATGTGCCCTTCACTTGTCATTTTAGTCATGTGTCCTTTTAAATTTTTTTTTGAAAGAGAAGGGACCATACAGGAAGGAGGGGAATGCGAGGGTACCTTATGATTTAGAGGTACATCGTAAAAGGAGGAAAAAGGCCACTGTGTCGTATCCTTATTGGGGTAGATTGCATTACTCATGTGCTGTTTCAGTTTTTTTGAAGGCTATTCTTACTTGTGCCTGTTTTTAATACCTGAACAACTGGGAGAGAGAACTTATAATCCTGCAGTCATTTGGCTTGTATTCTTAGAAAGTATTTTTAAACTCAACTTTCAGAGCCCTCCAACGTCATTTAAAGCACAGGAAGTGCTTTCAGTATTCATTTCTCCTAAAGTGCAAGTTTTAGATTTTGAATAGGATTTTTACTTCCACTGAAAACACATTTTAACATATCTTTTCCTTGGTGTTTGGGGTTTTTTTCGGGGGGAGGGGTTAGTTGTTATCTTTATTCAAATGAGTGATATTTTCAGTCATGACTCAGGAGTCATCTGCTCCGGAAAGAAAACTAACTGAGCTCCAAAGCTTATCAAGCTAAACATCCCCAAGTCAGAAATGGATGTTTATTTTGAATAAATCACACTTTTAAATACTTTTTTTTTCCCCTGGGGCTAAGTTGGAATGAAATCATCTTCCTTTAAAGGGCTTTTAATGGCTGCACCATGCTTGGAATATGTAATGAAACCTCAGTAATTGAGAGGATTTTTAAATGAAAAAGAAATTTATATTTTTAAATTGAGAAATGGATCTGAAATTGACTTGGGGTCACAACAGGATTGTCCCAATCTAAATCCTCAGTAAACTGGACACACTCTTGCCCAAATGTGAGCTGTTCCATGAGTACATAGGCAATTGAGTTGGACCACTTCGACCACTTCTCCTTCTCTAATGGAAGGGGAGAAGTGACCCTGGTTTGAGGAATTTGTTTATGCTCTTTGTGTAGGGCACATAGAAAGTTAGAGATCGACTTATAAGTTTGTCTCTGTTCCTTGTTCATGGCATGAAAGTCCTCCAACAGTGAAAGAAGAATACAAGGCTTACAATAAATGAATTTTCTCCTGCTGGTTAGAATATGAGATTGATAATTTAATCAATCAATTTTAGCTAAAATCCTAGAGAAAGCTTTTCAGCATTTACTTACTACCTTCTTATTATTCTGTCTTTGAAAACCAGAACAGTTTTAACCAGTAATCATTTCAGGATATGAAATTGTGGAAAAGTTGACATGATGATGCCATATTTGTATGTATTCATATAGTCAGAGCTAAAGGGCTTTGGAAAACCTGCTGTTAACAGAACTGAATGGATTGTATACCTTTATTTCTTATGGAAGGGTTTCATTGTACACACTGGAAGGGGAACTTGGAAGAACCAGAGATATCCTTAGGCAAAATCATCCATCTATTTCTGTAGCCAGAATTAACGCTGCTGAAGCAGGAGTTATTGTTTGGGGATCAAAAACTAAGTTCCCGTTGTCGGTAACACAGTCATGGTTATTATTCAAAGAAAGTTAATAGAGAGCCAGGCTCTTCGAGAGGATGGTGGAAAGTGAGTGTGGAATGTATTAAAAATGGTTCTTTTATTCTGAGGAAACCCAGTTTTCCTGTTATTTGTTGAGGAGGTCGTTAACCCTCTATGCTTTCCCTCCATAAAATCTCTTTCATCTCGGGCCTGACTCTGAAATTCTTCACTTGAACTCCTTGTGGTACTTGTAACAGGATGAAGCACTTTACAAATGTCAATCTTTTGGGTTGTGAATGGAGAAGGGGAGGTGACAGTGTCCATGGTCACCCTCTAGGTCTCTATAGGGCTGCTATTTTGGATTCCTGCTGAAACCCTGGGGCCGCTTGCCCTGTCTTGAGCTTGAATCCATGGCTCCATTCTTCCAACATTTAGTAGATGCCTGCTGTGTATAAGGCATTCTGCTGGATGTGTGGCATAGAACCTCATATTCTGTCAAGATTTTATTGTATTTTCCTTGATGCTGGAACAAGGGGTAAAGTTCTCAGACATCAGAGAGGTGGTACAGATAATAAGAGAGTTGTGTATTATCAGGCATGGTTGAAGCTGTGTCAGTTCACTTTTTAAATAATTCTAAAAAGAGTCTATTGCCGTTTGCTCTACGTAAAGGGAGAAAGCCAGTGGCACCAGAATGAAAATGGCTGTATTACATCATCAGGAAAAGTTTTCATTGGTACATTATGCCTGCAGGGGAGGAAGTCTGTGGTTATATTTAGATTGATTCTGTTTTGCTCACTGAAACGGTAATTTTAAGACAAAGTAAGAAAAAGGAAAGGGAGGGATACTTGAAGAAGGCCACCAAATTTATTTTGTACACATTGATTAATATGGTATTTTTATGTATACTGAATCAGCACCCTATTTTATTGCTGTTTTCCAATCACCTGTTATAGTTATATATCATTTAAACTGTAAAAGCATCTTTGAAGTAACATGTTGCTTCTACCAATGCATCTTTTCATGTGTTGAATGTTTCTTTATCAAGAATATGAAATTTCCAAAAAAAAAAAAAAATGAAATTACAAGATTTCTGCCTTGGAAAAACAGAGGTATCAAAGTAAATTTTTTAATGTGGTTTTTTTTTTCTTTCCCTTGGGATTTCAATCATTTGATCCCAGAGCTTTGCCTTTTATGACCTTTAAAGACCAGACTTGCTCTCATTAAGGGATAAAGGTTTTTAGCTCACTGCCTGTGTGATGCATTTTGTTATAACCCAGCAGTGCCTCTGGCCCAGCACTCCTCCCGGGCCCCCCCGGGGTAACAGTGACCCCAAATGACCCAGAGCAGCGCGGTGGACGCGAGTCTGGAGATGCTAATTTAACCTGTCTTTCCAAGGAAGCTTCTGTGCTAACAACAAACAGAAACCCCTCCATCCAGCGTTCCTGAAGGAGGGATTATTTATTTGGACTCAGTATCACGTGGAGGCTGAAACCAGGAAATGTAAGGAACCAGGGGCTGGGAAGTGACCAGAACAGAAGTAGCTAGAAGGTGCCCCAGGAATCAGAGGGAGCTGGTGGGAAGCTTGGAGTGCAGCGCAGGGCAGGTGAAGAAGGGGAAGGCCCCAGTGATGACGGTAAACTGTGGAGAACTCTTGTCTGTTAGCGCCTGATATTTTCCAGGCGCTGTGCTAAATGCTTTCAGCATTACCTCATTTACCTTCATGACAGTTCACGAGGCAGGAAGTATTAGCTCCGAGACAAGGACACCACAGCTTGGTTAACTAAACTTGCCCACAGTGATGGAGGGAAGATGTCCACTCACACGGACCTCCCCTCCAAAGCACTGGGTTTATCTCGACGTCCTCCTGCGTCCCTTACCAAACTGCTTATATTTCCTTTTCCGGAACATAGCTTCTTAAACAGTATATTGGCAAATAAGGGTCGAGTTAAGAATTTTAAATGTTTTCATCACATGCCAACAGTGAAGAAGCAAATAGAATATTGGTGTCATCAGTGTGCAAGGGTTAGAGATGCCATGGCGGGGGCCTGAGCTGGGTGGAAAGGAGCCCTGACCGGGCAGTGGAGTGGGAAGGGCTCTCTGAAGTTTGGAGAGTTATGCTTCTTGTGACTGAAATACATTCCTTTGCTCTTGCTAAAAATTTATTTTCCATAGTTTCAAGCCTTGTTTTCATCACAAAAATGAGACTGTATTTTAGTAAAAATATGTTGCTGTCACCAGTCACTAGAGCTGCTCATGAAACCGCAGTGAGATACCCTCACACCTATCTGAATGGCCAGAATTGTATTCTACTTTATTTTGTTTTTGCTTGCCCCACACAGCTTGTGAGATCTCAGTTCCCCGACCAGGGATTGAAGCCAGGCCGTCGGCAGTGAGAGCTTGGAGTCCAAACCACTGGACCCCCAGGGAATTCCCTGAATGGTCAAAATTTTAGAAGGCTGAACACGCCCAGCGTTGTGAGGACGCGGAGCAGTTGCAGTTCTTGCACTCTCACGTTCACAGGGTCTGAGTGAATGTCACGCTATATACAACTGTTCGCTAAAACGGCCGGGCGGTTCTTAAAAAGATAAACACGCCCCCCACCATGAGATTCAGCCATTCCACTCCTAGGCATTTTCCCAAGAAAAAGGAAACGTGTCCACACAAAGCCCTCGACGTGAATGTTCATAACAGCATTATTTGTTGTAGCCCCAAACTGTCCATTGACAGGTGATGGCTGAGTAAATTGTGTGTATCCATACAGTGAACCCTGCTCTACAATGAAAAGGAGTGAATTAATGGAGCAACATGGATGAATCTCAAAATAATTATGCTGAATGAAAGAAGCCAGACAAAACAGAGTACGCGCTGTATGATTCCATTTGCGGAAAATTTTAAAAATGCAAACGAATCTATAGTTACAGAAAGCAGATCAGTCCTTGCCTGGGAACAGAGTGGGTGGTACAGGGAAGGGAGAGAGGGAGGGAGTAACAAGGGCACCAGGAAACCTGGGAAGGGCGATGGAATTATTATGCTGATTTTGGTGATGGTTTCACAGGCATGTACATGTGTCAAACGTTATCAAATAGTGCTCTTTATTTTTTATTTATTTATTTTGAAAGGCCAAAGTGGGGCCCTATGCTTTATTTATTTATTTATTTTAATTAATTATGTATTTTTGGCCGCGTTGTGTCTTCGTTGCTGCGCGGGGGCCCCCTCCAGTTGCGGGGAGCGGGGGCCACTCCTCACTGCGGTACGCGGGCCTCTCACTGCGGTGCCTCTCCCGTTGTGGAGCATGGGCTCCAGGCGTGCGGGCCTCAGCAGTCGTGGCACGCGGGCCCAGTAGTTGTGGCACGCGGGCTCTAGAGGGCAGGCTCGTTAGTTGTGGCACACGGCCCAGCTGCTCCGTGGCATGTGGGATTCCCCCCCAGACCAGGGCTCGAACCCGTGTCCCCTGTATTGGCAGGTAGACTCTTAACGACTTCCTCACCAGGGAAGTCCCTCAAATAGTGCTCTTTAAATATGCCCAGTTTATTATATGTCAGGTACACCTCCATAAATCTGTTTAAAAGAAAACAAAGCGGATACAGCAATCGATGCCAATACACAAGTGAGAACACACATAGAAGTAGGAGCTGTTCTGTTTAGACGCCAGCAGGGATTTTCTAAAACTTCCTACCGGGTGATTCCAGAGCTAGTTCCAACACCCTTCCACGCGGCTGAGATGTCCCTTCACATGTGCTGTGTGGCGTGTATCTCTTTTAGCCGAAATGATTAAGAGGTCTTTTGACTTTTGAGAATAATGTGTTATACATTTAAAAAAGAAAAAAAGTTGCTTTCTGGAGGCACAGTGCAAAGACAGACAGGGTAGACTTGAATTCTGAGCTGTGTTCGCTGGGCCGTGGCTTTCCGCCTTCTCATCTGCATGTTGTAAAAATATTTGCAAACGAAGCAACCGACAAAGGATTAATCTCCAAAATATACAAGCAGCTCATGCAGCTCAATATCATAAAAACAACAACCCAATCCAAAAATGGGCAGAAGACCTAAATAGACATTTCTCCAAAGAAGACATACAGATGGCCAACAAATACATGAAAAGATGC
>NW_021145823.1:18660-39569 GCF_002837175.3 Physeter macrocephalus | reverse complement strand
AGATATCACCTCACATCGGTCAGAATGGCCATCATCAAAAAATCTAGAAACAATAAATGCTGGAGAGGGTGTGGAGAAACGGGAACCCTCTTGCACTGTCGGTGGGAGTGTAAATTGATACAGCCACTATGGAGAACAGTATGGAGGTTCCTTCAAAAACTAAAAATAGAACTACCATATGACCCAGCAATCCCACTACTGGGCATATACCCAGAGAAAACCGTAATTCAAACAGAGACATGTACCACAATGTTCATTGCAGCTCTATTTACAATAGCCAGGTCATGGAAGCAACCTAAGTGTCCATCGACAGATGAATGGATAAAGAAGATGTGGTACATATATACAGTGGAATATTACTCAGCCATAAAAAGGAATGAAACTGAGTTATTTGTAGTGAGGTGGATGGACCTAGAATCTGTCATGCACAGTGAAATGTCAGAAAAACAAATACCATATGCTAACGCATATATATGGAACTTAGAAAAGCGGTACTGATGAACCTAGGGGCAGGGCAGGAATAAAGACACAGACGTAGAGAACGGACTTGAGGACACAGTGGGGGAAGGGTAAGCTGGGACGAAGTGAGAGAGTGGCATGGACATATATACACTACCAAATGTAGGGTGGATAGCTAGTGGGAAGCAGCCGCATGGCACAGGGAGATCAGCTCAGTGCTTTGTGACCACCTAGAGGGGTGGGATAGGGAGGGAGGGAGGGAGACGCAAGAGGGAAGAGATATGGGAACATATGTATACATATAGCTGATTCACTTTGTTTTGCAGCAGAAACTAACACACCATTGTAAAGCATTTATACCCCAATAAAGATGTGAAAAAAAACAACCACCAAAGAGGGCTGGGTGCTTGGAGTACAACAGGTTCTACTGACTCTGAGATACCCCCGCCCCCTCCCTGGGCCTATCTTCTGTCTTTCTAAAGCCCTGTTCCCTGCTACTGTTGTATATAGTTGAGCAAAATAAAATGTCCTTGTGCTTTAACACCCCACCCCCAACTAAAAAGCCTTGGGGCAGGAGTCAGGTGGCGTTCCTGTTTTCCTAGAACCATTACTAATCTGTAGTGACAGAAAGCAGAGCAGTGGTTGCCTGGGGCAGGGTGGGTAGGTGCTTTGTAGGTGGGCGTTGGAAATGTTCTCTATCTTGCTTCTGGTGGTGATTCCACGGTGTAATCATCTGTCAAAACTCACCCAATTTTATGCTTTAAACACATGCAGTTTATTCTCTGAAATTATATCTCCATGAAGTTGTTGATTGACAGCTCCATACCTTTCTGCCCTCAGCTCTCAGCCCTCAGGTTTAGAATATAGTGACCCCTGCACAGACACCCTGATTGTGTGTGGGTTTTTTTTTTATTATTAATTATTTATTTATGTTGGCCACGTTCGGTCTTTTGTTGCTCTGCGCAGGTTTTCTCTAGTTGCGGCGAGCGGGGGCTACTCTTTGTTGCGGTGCGCGGGGTTCTCATTGCGGTGGCTTCTCTTGTTGCGGAGCACGGGCTCTAGGCACACGGGCTTCGATAGTTGTGGCTCGCAGGCTCTAGAGCGCAGGCTCAGCGGCCATGGCGCACGGGCCCAGTTGCCCCGCGGCATGTGGGATCTTCCCGGACCGGGGCTCGAACCCGTGTCCCCTGCATCGGCAGGCGGACTCTCAACCACTGTGCCACCAGGGAAGCCCCTGATTGTGTTTTAATAAAATAATCACATCGTTGCCTCCCTAGGTAGTTCTTGAAACAAGAAACCATAGGCATGTACATTAGTTTTTACTGTGAAACTTGGATACTCTTCCTTTATATCTGTGTTCCTAAGGGCAAAGTCAAGTGTGAAATTGAGGCAGTTTGTTTTAGCTAATGAAATATGAAAGAGAGTGGTGATTAGTCTTGTCTCTTCAAACATGTAAGCTCTGGGACAGGGCAGGGACAAAGGTGATGTCCGTCCTAGACTCTCTCAAGCGCAGCGATACCACACAGTAAATACGTACTTGTTTACTTGTCACTTGACTGAATTGATGCTTTTTTCCCCTTTAGTTGCTCCAAATCATCCGTTACACAGCTGTTCTTCTCCCTGTTCCCCCCAAAACACACACCGGACGTACCAGCCAACCAGGAAGACTCTCTTCCCAGTCACTTGGCAACCCCAGTTCTGTGCTCAGAAAGGTCACTTCTGTCTGGTTCCCTGGGGCCTGGGTGAACTGGTGGGTGTGAGCGCCCAGCACCCGTGCTTGTCAGGCACAGACCCCCAGTATCCCTCTCCTTCCCTTCCCTTGTTGTATAATCATCAGTTAGTTCCAAGTTATTCATTAACCAGCGTAAATCTTTCCCAGATTTGATTTTCCTCCAGCGACCAAATGAATCATTCACAGGTACCTGAATTTCCTAAAGGGATCAGAATCAAAGAGTTTCAGATTCTCAGTGTTTAAGATCCTTTCGGTAATAACTGAATTTGTGGCAGAAGCAAACTCATTCTCTCGCCCTGGCCTGTGTCTGCAGAGATGGGGGCTTCTGTGTGACAGAAACTTTAATCCTGAGTCTTCACGTCAAGCCTCATCAGATCCTATCCTGCCCCTCCGCAGGCTGGTACACTTTGTCCTGGCAAGTTTGATCCCCGATTGACTTCACAAGTAACTCTGCTCATAAACAAACATAATGAGGTAATTGATTTGTTCTTAAGAAATGTACAAGTGCTTAAAAGGTATCAGTAGGATAGAGGCCAGTGCCCTGGGAACTAAAACTTATTGTGTTGGTCATTTTCAGTTGGAGGATCCAGTTTGCACTGAGAAATGTTCACTTTGGTCCGATAGATCCCAATCAAAAACAGTTCCCAAAGAACCGATTTTCATAAATCTACTCACTGAATGTCTGTATTCTTATCAGCAGCCCCATCCTTTGTCCTAACCAAAAAGCAATCAAGAGTATAAAGAAGATACTCGTAAGTTTTATGTTAAAAAAAAATATTATTTGAATGTGCACTCTCCTTGGGCAGAATTCTTTTAAAGGTGTCATTCACATTCTCTACCCTGAGTAAATGTTACTTGGAAAAGAAAAGTTATTTTAAAACATGTCATTCAATTCAGGCATATTTGATACACGGAGAATCTGGTACCGGTAATTACTTGACATCTAAATGTATGGTGAATAAAATACTTACTAAATTTTGAGTTACTCAAAACATGTTTAAGACCAGTCGAGGTAGCGGTGAGATCTGCCTTCAGCGATAGTGGAGTGACATGGCAGGACGCGGTGCCAGGACAGTCGGCTCTGCTGTCGGTTGTTGGGAAGGGACCTGGGGGCTCAGGGACAGGCAGCAAGCAGGGGCAGTTGCTGTGAGGCCCCGGCAGGCAGGAGATGAGGCCCGCTGGGAAGGACCAGGGGCTGGTCTTGACCTTTCCTGCCTGGCTCGCTGAGTCCCGGCTCTACATTACGAAACATGTTCTGGAAATTATTTCCAGCGGGCACACATCCTTTTGGTGACAGCTTATTTCTGGATTCCCAGTGCAAATGTCTGGGCCCTGATGACATTCAGGGGTGTGCTTTACGGCCCATCACCTGATTAGTCACTGAATTCTGAGGACTCTCCCCGCTGGTGTCGGGACAGAGCACATGAGTGCAGGACAAAATAACTTGTTTATTTCCTCCAGGCTCCTCCTAACAGACCATGAAGTCAGGGCCTCCCCTGCCTCGGTGTCTCCTTTATGGAGATCCCTAGCCGTGTGCAAGTGAAGTGCTGGGGACTTGCCCAGGGAAATGGCCTCTAAAACGGAGATTTTTGAGCTCCTTAGAGGGATATTTCGAAGTTTATGTCTGAAGACATGATTTCAGTCATCTCTGAAAAATTTTGGAACACAAAGTGAGCCTGTAACTGATTCTTACAAAGCATCCTCAGTTTTCCTTTGAAGAAGAGTGCTTTCATTCCTTTTCAGTTCTAAGACGGGGTGGGCGACCTTGAGGGCAGGGTGCAGGGCATCTTGGGAGGTCAGAGGTTATGCTGAGAGGCAGGGTCCTGGTTACAGCAGACTTGAGTTCAGACCTCTCTCTGCCTCACTACCATGTGTAAAATTGGCAGCTAGTGGGAACCTGTGGTATACAGCTCGGTGCTCTGTGGTGACCTAGATGGGTGGGGCGGGGGGGTGGGAAGAGGGGAGATCCGAGAGGGAGAGGATATAGGTAACACACAGCTGATTCCTTTCACTGCACCGCAGAAACTAACATAACATTGTAAAGCAACTATACTTCAATAAAAAGATAAAAATAAATAAAATGGGTATAGTGATAGAACCCCCTCCCAGAGCTCTGGAAAGTCTTGATAGAGAAGCTGTATGTACAGCATCGAACACGGAACGGCGTGCACGTGGTTCACTGGAGCTGTCCCAGCTGTTGTTATTTGTGATCATTTCTGCGAGGAGTAGAGGAGCCCCCGATCTGAGGCCACTTCCCTGCTCAGAACACGCCTCCCCAGGGGGCCAGGAGGCACACTAACGGAGCAGAGCGGTCACCTCACAGGCTCCTTTTGTCCCAGGTGGTCTCTTCCCCTTCCCCTGAGGTTGGCGGCTGGGTCTTCAGCCTGCAGCCAGGGCCACCTGCTGTGGTGAAGGATGGCCGGGGTGGGTGTTAACTTTCTGCATCCTCTCCGGGGCCCGGGCTGCGCTGCAGCTCTGGATGGCTTGCTCTGATCTGGGCCCTGCTAGAGCTCCGTGTTTGTGCCCGCGGACGGCAGTAAAATGAGCTGATCCGAAGTCCTTCCTGCGAAGATCCTCGAATAGACGTGAGAGCTGAATCGCTCCGTATCCTGTGAATATACTTGGGGGCCGAGAATTTCTGCGCTTGATCTGCTCACGATTTGCTCCCGAAACAGCTGAGTCGCTGCCTGCAGCCCCGGGCGGGGACCGCGCTCTGCTAGCGGATAAAGGGCCCTGGGACGTGAAGTCACCACGTGGCCACCCGTATCCACGGCTCACGCCATCCTTTTCCCTTGGAAGAACTAAAGCATTTGTTTGGTCTGTGGCCATAGCCACACACCACGTAAACCCACCCCCAAGCCCCACAGTTTAGCCGCTGCAGATGTTGGCAGCTGGCAGCCCGGCTGAGGCTCGGACGTCCAGGCAGAACAGGAGAGGCATTTACAGAGCGGGCTCCGAGGCCCACTGCCTGGGGTTTCAGCCCAGCTCTCTTCGCAGGCGCCTGGCCCTGGGCAAGTTCTAAAACCTCAAAGCCTCATTTCTTCACTTCTTAAAAATTTTTAAAAATTTTTCGCCGCACCCCGTGGCATGTGGGATCTTAGTTCCCCGACCAGGGATCAAACCCTTGAACCCCCGCCCCCTGCAAAGGAAGCGCGGCGTCTTAACCACTGGACGGCCAGGGAAGTCCCTCATTTCTTCGCTTCTGAAACATGGGAAATGCTATTTAATTCAGGGGTTGTGATGAGGATTAGAGCACGTGGAAGCTGCCAAGCACCCGACCCCTCTGTTAGGGCTCCGGAACAAGAGCGGTTCTCTGGTTTGTGCAGCTGACCAGGGCAGGGGGTCGGGCCCCTTGAGGGTGTCGGCGCTGGTCCTAAGGGCCAAGACAGGCAGAGTGGGATGGGTGGGGGGCCCGTCAGAGGAAGAGCGAGCAGGTAAGCGTCCGGAAGGACAGTCGGCTGAGGTTGGATCTTTTGCCATCTTGGGACTCCTGTGGCCTGAAGCCCTTTCTTGTTTCCCGTGGATGTGCTCTCCCGGCTCGGAGGGCTTTTCTTGGGGGAACCCTCAAGCAAGTCTGTATTTGAAAAGTATTCTTCTGGTCTGCCAGAATGCTCCCCCAAGACAGGAGTCTGAGATGAACGTGGAAGCCCATCAGCGATAAAACATTCCAACGCTAGCTTTAATCTGTCAAAACCTGCACGGTCTCAGGCATGCTTTGGCTTTGGCGCCATCGGCAGTGCACGCTGATCTGCGGACTTTGGCAGCCAGCCCCTGGACGGGCCGTGGTTTTCCATCCAGCCGGCTTTGACACATCTGTGCCGTGAGTGTTTCCTATCGGGGTGGGAGGAGGGGATAAATGTCAGAGTGCTGAGGACATGAAACGGGAGACCCGTGTGTCTTGGTGGCGCCTTGGGAGGGGGTTAAAATCTGTCGAAGTGCTGGCATGTCTGGGCCCCAGGGGTGGACCAGGTTGGCGATTTCATGTTTTGTGAGGTGATCCTCTATGTTGACTTACTTACAATCCTTGCCGCTCTCGTTGCCACCGTGGGCAGTCAGATCCTTGTTGCTTGAAGACATAAAGGAGTGAGTTTGGGTTTTATCAACATTGTCCAGCTTCGGGGCATTTTGTGAGAGCTTCTCCCTGGGAATGAACAAGAGAGCTCATGGATTTCGAGGCAGGCTTCCTCGCTGGTGAAAGCTGGTCAGAAAATTGTCATCCATCCCAGCATTGGGCTGGTGCAGTCGAGCAAGGGACGTGAAATGGGTGGGCACGGGAGGTGGGCTGCAGAGGAGACAAAAGGACCCAGAAAGCTCTCGTGTGCTCCTGCGCGATTTTAGATGAGGCACTGACACATGGCAGACAGCTCTTCGACAGGCCCGATGCAGCCTGCATCCCAAACCTACAGCTCCCACCGTGTGGAAGGGGCTTCCTGCACTTGTCACTGCTGAAATCAAGCGAGCACTCAGCTCTCCTAAGGACTGATGCCAACTGAAAACATACTTATGCACATTTGTGGGGGGGTGGGGGCGGAGGAAAAGCAATATAAGTGGTCTGGTTTAAACCCTTCCTCATTAGAACCCAGCTTCTCTTAGCTCTTAACCAAATGGGCCTTTGTATGTTGGTCTGTGTCTTCACTTGTTTCATATCCAGCTTCTCTACCACCCTGGGAGCTCCGTAAAACAGAGACCACATCTCCTGGATCTGCCCCTGTGACCCCAGGGCCTAGCACAGTGCCTGGCACTTAATAAGTGCTCACTAAAAATGTTTGACGAGGGAATGAGTGACCCGAGGCCATCATTTCCAGAAGAAAAGTGGTAGCAGAAGACATTGCCTTTTCGGGAGTTTAGCAGGGATATTTTAGCGATGCAGCAATCCCTGGTACAGAGTCTAATTCTGACGGGACTTCTGCCCTGAGCAAATTAGTAAGATGGGAGTCCTGAGTGTCATGTGAAAAGCGTCTGGTGAACACTCAGCAGAGGAAAATGAGAGCTGGCTGGAAACGAAGTGTGAATGTTGCTGGAAGTGCAGAAATCCCCGGGCCACCCCTTCTGATTCATTCACACATTATCACATGATTGCCTCGACCTTGATAAGCCTGGCTGAAATCCACAGGGCAGGCTCTCCCCTCCACCCACTCTATACGTCCGCGCTCTCCAGCGGGGCTGGGCAGGCGTGGGGCACCCTGCACCCCGCACGGTGACCTCGGGGAGCAGTCCTTCACGCGACATCAGACCAGTGGGGACCTCATATCTCGTGTCGTAGAGTATGTGTAGACAGTACAGTTCTCACACGTAATCAGATTCTCAGCTACTCGGAACATACTCTAATGCTTGGGTTTTTCATTGTCATTGATAAAATGTTCATTATTGTGAATTAGTGGGTGGAGAGAAAATGTGTCATTCCTTTTGGCTGCCAGGACCTTTCCTCTGAAGGAGAATTTTCTGCCTTATAACTTCAGGCAAAGAATCCGTGCTGTTATCTTCTTGTTCAGGTAATTTCTAGAAGTTTCTTCAGAAATATGCAGATAATACAGGCACACTTGGGAAAAATGCAAAAAAATGGCATCTAGGTAATTGCTTTAGTCTTTCCCTTTGTTGTCGGCATGGAGACCCAGTGTGAGGAAACAGAAAGAAAAAAAAACAGAAAAACTCTTTGAACACCGATGAGTAAACTGAGATGAAACCTCTGATGCCCTCGAAAACTGCATCGCCACCCTGATACCCACAGGCTTGAATGACAGACAAGCTACTGATATTCAGTGTCACCGGGTCTCCACTGGATATCAGGACGCATCGTTTGATCTCAGTGTCTGCCGTCCTGTGACTGTTTTTAAAGGAAGGTTTCTCAGGCCAAGGAGGACATGGTCCATCCCTTTCATCCCAGCAGTCAGGTACTTTAACAGGGCGGCAGGGCCCTGGAAGGGCCAACGGTTCGCTGATGCTGTCTTAAGGATGCCGCTTCCTCTGGTGTAAAGGAGCCTTGCAGTTGGACGAGCAGCACACACCTTCCTGATCAGTTTGCCGGCTGCGCAGGCACTAGGAGAGTCCCGGTTCAGGCTGTCCGCTGCCTCATTTGTTGAAAGAAATCCTGTTTAATGCTTGGGGGACCTCGTTGCCCCTGCAGTCCTCTCTGGCCACGCCCCCTTCTCGGTCCCCAGCCGAGCAATGAGTTGTCTTGTTTCCACCTGGAAGCCCCCATCTCAACCGCCGCCCATCCTTTAGCATCACTGAAACGTCACCTCAGGGAAGCCTTTTCTGCTCGCCGCAGACCCCGTGCCTGTCTCCTGTGCTCGTCGTGCGCCTCTCCGTGTCATTCTGTATTTTCCCTGTCCTAACGGGGCCCATCACGTTGCTTTGTAATTGCTTCTTGGTTTGTCTGTGTTCCCCACAGACAAAGTCACCGAGACTTCAACTCGGTGATAACAGAGGAAACATCTCTAATCTTTGCCCTCCCCAAGTCTGGCCTACAACTGCCATCAATGAACAGTTATTAAATGCATCAGTCATTTAGCCAAGCTATGTAATGAATAAGCACCTGTGATGAGTCTAGAACAGTGCTATGAGCAATGGGTGATTCAGAAGAAAAACAGCCCTGGCTCAGCCATTTCCAAGTCTTGTCAGTGGCCTTGGGCGAGATGCTTTGCTGCTCAATCTGTCTCTTCATCTGTGAAAGGGGATTAGAACGACACCTTCCCCAAGATGTTTCAAGGATTACATGAAATAATTAACATAAAGCACTTGGTACAGAGTAAGCAATCCTCGGTGCAATTATTATTATCTTTCATCAAGAGGTGAACTGGCCAGCAGTAATGAAGGATCGAAAGTGAAAGAATAGGAAATCAAAAACATAGTTTCATTCATTCCTTACACTGATATTCTGCTGAACATTAGCGAAAGGAAAGATAGTTGTGATTGGAGAGAGCAACATGGAAAGCGTGAGACTGAGTCTCTGTCTCGTGTGTTCTTTTTAAGCCAACACATAAGTAAGACGGTCAAAATGCCTGCTCTGTCCTCGGTGTTTTGCATGTGATGACATTCTCATTCTCTAGCCTTATATACTTAATCTAATCCACTTACAACATTTACATATGCCTTAAGTCTTCACAGCAGCTGTTACGAAGTGCTGTTATCCCCATTTCACAGACGAGGAAACAGACAGAGAGGTTAAGTCCCTTGCCCGAGCTCACCCAGCTGGTGGGTAGTAGAACAGCATCAGAACCCAGGCAGGCTGTCTGCAGGGGTCACTGGGCAGAACTGCGCCTCGGAGCATGCAGTGTGCCCAGCACAGTGAGAGGACAGGACACCAGAGACAGCCCTTCGGCGGTTTACTGCTCAGGCAAGGACTTCCAGTCGCACTGAGAAGTAAATAACACTTGGCAGCGGAGGAGAGGACGATGGCCGGGGGGGGGTTTCCTGAAACGGACTGGGGGATGGAGATGAGCTGCAGCATGTTCGTCTGGATAAACATCTGGGAAGGGGGTGAAGGAGGAGGGGGCGGACCTTCTGGGGCGGGGGGGACGGATCGGGTGATCGGAGACAGTGAACCCGACCACGGGCAGGATAAGGTGGATGCGAGAACCTGAGGGCGATATCCACGAACCACAGGACACTTGCGGTGAAATTCCACCCTCCACCCAGTTCCCCAGCTGGTGGACTAAGATGCACCGCGATGCAGTGAAGGACATGCAAAAAATCAAAGTAGCTGAGACAGCCGGGAAGTCCTCAAGACGGTCCGCGTTCTCTCAGGTTCCGCCTGCCATTGAAAAATGCGGCAAAACAACCCTTCTGGTGTCTTCGGTGGGATGGTGATACTATCAAATCGGATGTGGATCCAGGAAGAGGGTGTTGCTGGTTTGTTCAGTTACCACATCAGCAGCAACTGCTGCTGCTTTGATTTGCCCCTGATATGATAAGAGGCTAATTTTATGACAGGGTGACCCACATGGCGGGATGATTTCGGTTGTAGCAACACAATATTTACCTGGATTGCAGACGGTCAAGCTGCTAATTCAAGATGCAATCTTTTCCAGGGACTCAGCCAATGTAGCGAAAAACAGCCTTCCCCATTCCTCACATGGACTCTCTCCAGTTCTAGGAAGCATGACGGGTTATTTTCTTTTCAACTACCGATTTAGAATTTATTTACTGATGATGACCTTTTTCAAAGTCTTTTTATGTTAAAAAAAAAATCTCCATTTGAAAGTATGATCAATGACAGGACACCAAAACACCTGGCTTTGTTTTTCTTTGTAGATTTTTAAAGATAGAATTTCACACTTTCGGAGGGTAGATTTTATCAGAGTACAACAGGAATACATATGTGGGGGAATTTTCGAAAATACTTAAAACACACAAAAGAAAATGAGAACCATAGAGAGAATCGCTGTAAATATTGGGGTACATAATTCCTTCCCGATGGTTTTCTTTAATCAATTACAAATAGCACATGTTCTTTTATAATTGGTGGAGTGTGTGTGTGTGTGTGTGTGTATAAAATACAGAGGGTGGCCACCCATGGCCCACATTCATTCCTTTACATATTGTCTGAGCTACAGCAGTGGAGGTGATTAGCTGTAATGGAGACCATATGGCCCACAAATTTGAAAATACTTAGTGTGGGTCTATTTGCAGAAAAGTTCTCCAACGTGTTTTAATATGTCAGGTATCCCAGGCCGTTAGCTGTTCTTCAGAAATGTGCTTTTAAGGACTGTGGTGTTCAGGTGAGTAGATCGGAGCCGTATGTGATTTCACCTTGTCCCTATTCCACACATTTAGTCCATCAGTCAACCTGCTCGGCTCCATTTGCAGAATGTGGCCTAGACCCTCAAGCCCTCACTCTGTCATCATCCCCTTGGACCTGGGCCAGATCTCAACCCCTAACTGACACCCATGCTTCCTCTTGGGCCCGAAGAGCTGGTCTCTACAGAGCAGCCAGGACTATTTTGATGATTTCTCCTTCCACTCGGAATACAATTCATACCCGATGTAAGGGAACCTTGAATGTATGGTGAGGGCCCTCCTTCCCATTGCCAAGATCCAGGAAAGCTTTCGCCCACCTTGAGTATATCGGCTGCGGGGAATGTAAATATAGAGGGTCCAATTTTCTACTTGTACTAATTGTAACCACTGTAAAATCACTGTAAGCGCACTATGTTGATAGATATAGAATCAGAACTTATTTGCGAAACATATTAGTTTTAAAATGCTGCTTTTCCTGTTCTCCCTTCATGTCAGTTTTAGTAAAGTTAGGGCCACTTTTTGACCCTAACACATTTTCCAGAACAAGTTATTTCATTCCTGAGTTGTGATAGAGGACTTTAGGTAGTAAAGTCACTGGAAATTGATCCAAGCTGTAAACAGCTATTTCAGTCAATCTTTTTTTCCCCTCAATTTTTATCCCCTCCCCCCAGTTTTATTGAGACATAACTGACATATAACTTTGTATAAGTTTCAGGTGCACAAGGCAACGATTCAATACATGTTCGTATTGCAAAATGATCACCATAATAGTTAACATGCACTACCGTACAGCTACAGTTTTGTTTTCTTGTGATGAGAATTTTTAAGATTTACTTTCTTAGCAACTTTCAAGTATACAACACAGTATAATTACCTGTAGTCACCACGCTGTACGTTACATCTCCAGGACTTACTTATCTTTATAACAAAAGGAGTCTGTACCTTTTGACCACCTTCGCCCAATTCCCCATCCACACCTCCACCTCTGGAAGACCACGTGGCTCCATCTTTATCACACGACCGCTGAGAACAGTACTTCTGGAAGAAATCTGGGCAAAGCTTATTTTATAATAGCCTAGCCCACACCCACAAATAATTAGGGAATCTGTGATATATGTCTTTCTCTTTAATTAGTATTGTTATTATTTTTTGCCCATCCTATCAGGTAAACTCTATGACATCTGAAAGCTTCCCAAACCAGCACCGAGTGATGTCACTTCAGCCATTCTTCCTCTCCTAGTACTTTGCTATTCAAAATTTTAAAATTGAATGCACAGTCCTGGTCTGTGACAGATTTGGCAAGATCACAAACACGTGACCACATCCTCTTTTGGAGGGACAGTTTCAAGCAACACGAAGCAAAGTGTGTTTTACAGGAAGCTGCCCGTTCGGGGGCCTGTGGACACGCATCCAATGAAGGCTACTTCTCAGGACGACACCCCCCAAGAGGCACCTCGGTTTTGCCTGTAGAGTTTGTAATTCCATGTCATTGGAAAGACCCTGGGAACAGCTGTTTCTCGTTGCTGGGGAGACTCACTGTGATCCTCTTCCATGAAAGCAGTGGCACTTTGGTGGGAAGAGAAGGGGACCCGCTCATTCTGGGAGACACGTGTACGCATGGTGTCCCCTCCCGCACACCTGTCTGCAGCTGGTATGGAAACACATGTTGTTTCCTGGCCTCTGTTCCAGCTCCTGACACAGCCCGTCCCTTGCTCTTCACTGACTTTGGAATGAGGCAGTGTTCAAATTTTTACTGCTCGTGATGAACACAGAAGCTGGATCAGGAGGGGTCTTCCAACTGTCATGGCCCTCTCCAGTTTTCAGTACAGCTTATGATTCCAATTAAAAAAATGTAAAGTCAAGTTTGATATAAAAACTCCCATTGGTTATAAATAAGCAGATTGAAAGCGGCGTCTGGCGCGTGAATCCACTGTGAAAACTTAGGATGACCTGTGTGTATGACATTGCCATGGTTTGATGCTAAAAGTAGGTGCAGGTGAAGTAGCCAAGTCTCGTTTCCATTTTTAAACTGTGCACTTCCTCTGCTCAAAACAGGAAGGAAACATGAAACGTCAGGACCCATGGCACACATGGAAAGGAAATTTGAACTTGGTTTCAAACCTGGAAATTTTTATCAGAGTAAGGAAAAAGATGGCAGGTGGTCATGCTTTCATAAGAACACACTGGTGTGCAGACGGCTCACCTCCTTGGACACTGCTCAGGGCCTGAGGCACCCCAGGGGGCGGGGCACACGCAGCGCCCCGTCTCTCCCGTGTCCCTGGAACTGGACGCGTGCAGGTGGGGCACAGGCCTTTGCTCCCACGTCAGCCCGCCTCTGACTCCCAGGTTAGTCCTGGTGTCGCCCCGTGGCAGGTGCTGACACCAGGTGGGAAGGAGGCGAGGTAATCTTGGGGCCTGGGCACACCGTGGTTCGCCCCGAGGTCGGCTGGAGAGTGGAGCCAGCCAAGTGCAGCGGAGAGGTGGCCTCTCCAGGTGTCTTAAGGGGCTGGAGGAGGAGTCGTGGAAGAGGGTAGGGTGGGCAGAGTTAGTGGCTGGAACAATCTGCGCAACAAAATCAATCACGTAGCGCTGGACTGTAAGCCAAACCCTAAGTCCTTACGAGTCCACAGAAGTCCTCATTGATGTAAATGATTGAATAGATAAGTCACTGAGGGAAGGAGGAGAGACGAGTCTTCCTTACAGAAGAATTCTGAGTAATGTAAGTTGCAACCCCTGCGTTCAGGAGGTGGAGCTGTGTCCCTGGGTACCTCCAGCCCCTCCCCCACCGCCCTGCCCAGAATGAGGGTTGGACTTAGATTTGCTTTCAAAGGCTAGAGTATGGAAAGGGAAAAGTAATAACTTTGCCATGGAGGAACCCAGCAAACACTAGGAATCCCAGTCATCAAGTGACCATCACCAGGGAGAAGTCACGTGGATCTCAGGGAACCCCGGGTGTGATGAGAAGGGCCATTCTCCTCCATGGCTGTCTTCCCCCAAACCTGTAACCTCAGTCTAATCATGAGGAAAAACATCAGACAGATCCAAACTGAGGGCATTCTATAAAATAACCTGATATCTACAAAATACCCCTCAAAACTGTCAAGGTAGGAAACCAAGGGAAGACGGAGCAACTCTCACAGACCACGGAGACTTAGGGAGGTGTCACGGCTGAAAGCACCGTGCTGCCCCTGATGGAATCCTGGAAGAGAAAAAGGACGTTGGTGAAAGTAACCGCAAATAAAGTCTGGAGTTTCGTTCACAGTAATCTACCAACGTTGGCTTTTAGTTTTGACAGACGTGCCGCGGTAATGTAAGATGTTAACCCTGGGGGAAACTAAGTGAGGGGTATACGGGAGCTCTGTGTACTATCTGTGCAGCTCTTCTGTAAACCTCAAATCATTGCCAAATGAAAAGGTTATTACAAGAAGACAAGATTGTTAAGCTTATAGGAGAGAGGTGCTGGGTGCCCGAGGAAGCCCCTCCTGAGGGGTTATTGTGGAGGCAGGAGATCCCAGGTTAACCCTGTCTCAGTGCCCGGTTTCTCGGTTTCTCAGCTAAGGCTCTTCAGGGGTCACATTTCAGATTTGTTTCACTCTGTTTTTAAAGCTCATTGCTTTTTGCTAGTCATTGAAAGGGCTTTACTCATGCCTGCTAGAAATGAACTCACTCATGGTCACCTTCAGATTGCTACCCGTGCCTTATTTGGAACCTTGAGGTGGCCTGCAGGAGACACACCACGTTTCTGAGAGGCTGGGTTTATTATCAGACAGTCAGACAGTGGTCGAGGCGGGATGGAGATGCTGGCCCACCACGTCACTGGAGGCAGCTGCCCGGCTGCAAGAAGCATTTACAGGTCTCTGAAGTGAAGGCTTTCTTCTTTCCCACTGATCCAGGCCAGCAGATACCCAGCTTTTCCCGTAGCAAATCCTTCTAAAAGGGCTGGTTCCTTTTCAGAAATGCCTGGAGGCTGTCGGATAGTAGCAAGCCCTGGAGTACTTTCCCGGAAACACCGTTGCCGGGGAGGGGGCGGCCCTTTCAGTGTCTGAGATCTCTCATCCCTACCCAAGGCCGGGTCAGCAGGTGGAACTCATCCAGCCAAGGCCACGAGGGTGTCAGATGATACATGGTGAAATGGGGGCTAGAAAGAGGCTTTCTGGTACCCTCAAAACTAATAATGATTAACTATTACAAGGCTGTGGAGCTGGAAAGTCTCCATGTCAGTTTGGCTTCTCCACAAAATTCTGGGTAAATGTATAGCCAAGAAGCATTTTATCAGGTGTTATTTAAGGAATGAAAAATACTTTTTAGGGCTTCCCTGGTGGCGCAGTGATTGAGAGCCCGCTTGCCGATGCAGGGGACACGGGTTCGTGCCCCGGTCCGGGAAGATCCCACATGCCGCGGAGCGGCTGGGCCCGTGAGCCATGGCCGCTGGGCCTGCGCGTCCGGAGCCTGTGCTCCGCAACGGGAAAGGCCGCGGCAGTGAGAGGCCCTCGTACCAAAAAAAAACCAAAGAAAAAAAAAAACAAAAAACTTTTTAATACTGACATAAGCAACACCTGATAAGGAAGATTAACAGATAACAAAAGTATTGTGTAATCCTTAGTTAAACATAAGTTGCAATTGCCCTCTGTTTTGCATTGTAGTTTTAAGTGCAAGAGATAAGGTTTCTGTGTGCCAGTCTTGTTGGAGTCACTCCCGTCTTTACCGGCCACAAAGACCTCTCTCGCTATGATTTGTGACCTTAGACATTTTCCATTTCTGTATGTTTACTAAGAGCAGTGGTATCTGCCAGAGTTCTTTCTCTCCTGTGGCTATGTGTTCTAACTTTCTTGGAACCAAAGATTCTCTGTCAAGGACCTTCACCCCTGAAATACACATAGAGCCTTAAAAGAGAGCTTTCAATAACCAAGCAAGCAAGATTATTCAGAAACAAGATTATTATTCTTCAGGATTATTCTGTGGAGGGAAGCTTGAGCCAATAGTGACATTTGGCACCGTTAGGAATTTGATTTCTACCAGTCTCTCTACTCCTGCAGTTTTGTAGACTTTTTTTTTTTTTTTTTTTGCGGGGGAGGGGTTTGGGAAGGATGGGAGGGAGAAGAGAGAAAGAGAGAAAGAACCCCTCTTGATACAGAAGCACATCAACAGTTTTCTTTTTTTGGCAAGTGTTTAAACTTTTCTTCTTGGATTCAAATGGTCATTAACTCCTAAATATCACAATTTAAAATGTAACAACATATAATGAACTTTTATTAAGAAACTCGTAAGAGGGACTTCCCTGGTGGTCCAGTGGGTGAGACTCTGAGCTCCCAGTGCAGGGGCCCGGGTTCGATCGCTGGCTGGGGAACTAGATCCTGCATGCAACTAAGACCCAGCTCAGCCAATAAATAAATAAGTTAAAAAAAAAAAAAAAACACATAAGAAACATGGACCTACTGTGTAGCACAGGGAACTGTATTCAATCTTCTTGTCATGTATATGTATAACTGAATCACTTTGCCGTACACCTGAAACTAACACAACATTGTAAATCAACTCGACTTCAATAAAGAAAAATATTTTATTTAAATGTTAGGACATCAAATATACGCCACAGAGATCAGCATGACAAAGACAGCTGGTACAGGGTCCACCTCTTGGAGGCTGTTGAGTCTTTCACGGTGCTCCCTGCCAGCCTCCCTGCCCCCCAGTTTCTCTCCACTCCTTTCCCCCCTCTTCCCCTTTGGACGTTTGCTGACTCTTCTCCCATATTTTGATCTCTCCACCCCTGGATGCTGGCTTCTTCAGCATCCCTGGGGCAGCCGCACCCACAAGTGTCCAAACCACACTTTCCAGACAACTTCGCTCCAACGATATCTACTTTAGGAAGGGACACAGTTCGACCCAAGACGACAGGTCAGACAATGGGTATAGCGTGGACCGGACTGGAAGGGTGTGAGACGCACTCCCTGGCTAAACTGAATGGTCTATGGCACAGATCTGGCTCCAGTTGGGGGTCCCTGCTGAGGCCATAACAAATTATGTGATAATCAAAGCAACAATCTAGCACACATTAGCAAAATGGAAGTTCTGACAAATAGGGGGAAGAACATGGTAATGTATTGGGCTATCTTACAACTGATGACCTAAACAGGTACACTGATGAGAGTGAAAGGGGTCTGTTATTAATTATACCAGAACAAGAGGTGAAACTGGGGACTGTCCCAGGCTGGGAAGTAGGGTGACTACAGTGGTACCTCCAGCGAAAGGAAGCAGGTTGACCAGAAAGCTAGAGGGCGGGACTTCAGAAGCTCTGTGCGTTGGTTGTAGAGTGCCAGCTGTGTTTGGCTGAAAAGAAATTTGAGGAAAACACGTCATAACTCTAAGCTTAAAAGAGATAAAAGGATAAAGAGAGTAACTGGGTTGCTTCTGTTCTAATTATTAGAGAAGAGACTGAGAAAAAAAATTCCCACTTCGTCTTCCCAGCCGTCCAGGTGATCTGGGTCACGGTTTTCCACCTGTAACTTGTGCAACTCTGGGTTTCCAGGGATCCGATTCAAGGGCTGTCTTTGGGCAGGACCGAGGCCACCTCTCAGAGCCCTGCTCCCATGTAAACCTGAAGAAGTCTTTTGGGTTGTTGTGTCTTTTATATCCTGAGGTTTGTCATAACATAGCATTTAGGAAAAATAAGGTTTTATAGCTTGGAAAGCCACCAGTCTGGGCCAAGTCTCAATATGATTCCACCAACCAGAAAGCAAGAGAGAGGGACCATGTCTCTCAGTGTAGCACATCATGATTATTCAGCACGTCGTCACTACTGAATGGCATCGTTCACGTCCTTTACGTATGTAATCATTTGAACCTTTTATTTCTTTTTAATCTAAGGAAAAAAAGATGTCCTTTTCCACTTTGCTCCAGAAATACACTGGCTTTGATACTAATTTATACCCTTATTCCGCTTTTGCAAAGTGCACAGTATGTACTCTGAATTTTCATGGGAAGCAAATTCGGTATTGGCAACCCTGGAAGTCTTCGGTGGGATACGGAAAAAGTGGCGAAGAGGAATTCTTATCCTCTCGAGTCCGTGGGTGGAGGGAGGGCTTGCTTCTGTTTTCTTTCTCTCATTCTTTCAGCCAACACGTTTTCTTCTGAGTGGTCAAATCCTTGAAGGTAGGAACTCTTCCTGGTCTGGTTTGAGGGAAAAATCCTGAAGACCCAAATGAAAGAATAGGGATTTTTTTTTTTTTTCCTTTAGTGACAGGAGACCACAGAAGAATTTTTCCCCTTCCATTTAAAAGTAACCTTTTTTCATTTTCATATTTTAAGAACGTTTTCTTTGTTTACTAAGAGAGCAATTTGTATTTGTCGCTGAAAATTTGAAAATACAGACAGGCAACAAGAATAAAATAGAAAATGTTCATTGTTTTCTTAAGCCGGAAAAGAAAACTACAATCACCACCTCAGTGTAGGTCCTTTGAAACACTTTTCCTTTCTCTCCTCTCCCCACTTCCCCTTGTCCTCCTGGTTTCCTTTTCTTCATCCATATCTTTGTTGAGATATTTTCATCAATATGTAAATGTGTATTTCTACATCAATGGGGTATTATACATTTTGTTTTCTAGACTCTCTTTAAAGTTGACCATATTATGGAAAGATTTTCATAATAATCTCATCCTTTTTGGCATAGGATTTCATGGCACCATAATTTAATTAATCCCATGTTGATAGGGATTGTTTTGGCTTTTTTGCAATTACAAAGAATGCTTATATTTTATCTCTACATGTTTTTATTTTGCATATGATTTATGAAGCACATACAGTATTTACAGGTCATATTTGTACATTGAAAATATATATGCATATAATGTATAAATGCACAATGTATTTGGACAGTGTGTCCTGCTAGGGGTGCTTTATCACAAGTATTTGGTGGCCCCTAGCCTAGGCAACAGGTGATGCTGGACTGACTGAAGACAATAACCACAGAAGGCACAGTCTCAAGGGTGGTTACAAGTACAGCTCAGTGTGTTAGGGTTGATGGCACTTGGTGAGAATCTTCTCTGGCTGGTGAGCGAGAGGGAAGAATGAATATAATTCCCATGTTTTTGCCTCAGTTGGCCATCTGGAACCTTTTTTCACGTTACTGATGTAACTAATATTGACTAATAGTATCACCCTAAAATAATATGGTGTGTGCTCTTCTAGGAGCTGGCTCTACCATGCTTTGTAGTATTGTTGGGAAACAATAATGAACAAGATAAGGTCCCTGCGTATCTCCTAGTGGGAAGGAGGGAGGGATTCCCATAGCTGACATGTCAGCAAGTAGTGAAGATACATTGGGATGTTTCTGAATTCATTGAAGAAAATGCTTCAGCAAAGTGGGATTGAGAATGATATGGAGAATTATTTTTCCAAAGAAAGAAAATGAAGAGAAGAAATAGGAAAGGATAAGGGAGAGCAGGTTCCTGAGAGTTGGTGGATCCTCTTTGGGCTCGTTTTTGAAGATGTTTTTGGGACTTCCAGGTATTAAAAGAGAAACGGAGGCATATTAAAAATTTTAAGAGTTTATTTGAGCAAAAATCAATTTGAATCTGGTGGCACCAGCCAGAAGTGGTCAGGATGCTCCATTGACAGGAGCTGGGGACGAGACTTTTTTTTTTTAATTTATTTTTGGCTGCGTTGGGTCTTTGTTGCTGCGTGGACTTTCTCTAGTTGCGGCGATCGGGGGCTCCTCTTTGTTGCGGTGTGCGGGCTTCTCATTGGGTGGCTTCTCTTGTTGTGGAGCACGGGCTCTAGGCACGTGGGCTTCAGTAGTTGTGGCATGTGGGCTCAATAGTTGTGGCTTGCGGGCTCTAGAGCACAGGCTCAGTAGTTGTGGCGCACGGGCTTAGTTGCTCCGCGGCATGTGGGATCTTCCCAGACCGGGGCTCAAACCCGTGTCCCCTGCATTGGCAGGCGGATTCTTAACCATTGTGCCACCAGGGATGTCCGGGATGAGACTTTTGTAGAGAAGATGTGGAAGCAAAGCAAGGAACTCATCTGACTGGCTGTAGCCCAAGCGGTTGCCCTTATTTGGGAAACCCTGGTTGGATGCTTGCGGTTGGTTGTCCTTGTGTTTCGGTTTCTGAACCTTGAGGCATTTGTAGGCTCAGGTTTTGGTTTGCTTATGTTGGCTTCGAAGGAATTAGAACCACCTCCATCTAATGCCCTCCCTATTTAATTAATTTAACACAGGTTAAGATGTCTAGCATTCAGTGTTGTATGGGTACATTTTGAACAACTGGCGCGGGGTGAGTATGGGATAGCAGCTGATTTGTAGCATTTGCCAATTTTCATGCTGTGGCTGGTTGCAGACTAGCTCCTTCACAGCACTGAACGTGGAGTGGAAAGAGGTGGTAAGAGTTTTCAGAGGCAGCTCTGGTGCACCACAGCTAGTGGGTGACAGAAATACAGAGCCGCCTCGACTTACAGTGGGGTTACATCCCGATAAACCCAATATAAGTTGAAAATGTTGTAAGTCAAAAATGCATTTAGGGCTTCCCTGGTGGCGCAGTGGTTGAGAATCCGCCTGCCGATGCAGGGGACGCGGGTTCGCGCCCCGGTCCGGGAAGATCCCACGTGCCGCGGAGCGGCTGGGCCCGTGAGCCGTGGCCGCTGGGCCTGCGCGTCCGGAGCCTGTGCTTCGCAACGGGAGAGGCCACAGCAGTGAGAGGCCCGCGTACCGCAAAAAACAAAAAAAAAATGCATTTAATACACCTACGCTACTGAACATCACAAGTTAGCCAAGCCTACCTTAAACATGCTCAGAACACTCCTGTGAGCCTACAAGCGGGCAACGTCATCTAGCACGAAGCCTATTTTATTTATTTTTTTTTTATTATTATTTTTTTTTTGTGGTTCGCAGGCCTCTCACTGCCGCGGCCTCTTCCGTTGCGGGGCACAGGCTCCGGACGCGAAGGCTCAGCGGCCATGGCTCACGGGCCCAGCCGCTCCACGGCAT
>NW_021145823.1:0-18614 GCF_002837175.3 Physeter macrocephalus | reverse complement strand
TGTGGCCTCTCCCGTTGCGGAGCACAGGCTCCGGACGCGCAGGCTCAGCGGCCACGGCTCACGGGCCCAGCCGCTCCGCGGCATGTGGGATCTTCCCGGACCGGGGCACGAACCCGTGTCCCCTGCATCGGCAGGCGGACTCTCAACCACTGCGCCACCGGGGAAGCCCCTCGAAGCCTGTTTTAGAATAAAGTGTTGACTATCTCATGTAACGTATTGAACACTGTACTGAAGGTGAAAAACAGAATGGCTGCCTGGCTACAGAGTGGCCGTAAGTGTATGGACTATCGAGCCCTGTCACCACAAGGCTGACCAGGAGCTGAGGCTCGCTGCCACTGCCCAGCGTCACGAGAGAGCGTCGCGCCACATCTTGCCCAGGAAAAGATCAAGCTTCAAAATCCCAAGGGCGGTTCCTACTGAATGTGTATCACTTTCACACCATCATAATGTGGAAAAATTGTAAGTCGGGCACTGTCTGTATAGGTTTGGAATTCCGGAGAGTGTGTGACTAGCAATATAGATTTGGGCGTGGAGGTCAGAGTTACAATTCTGGGAACAGAGAGATTTCCTAGAGAGATTGTATAGCATGAAAAGGAAGGTGGCCAATGTTGGAACGCCAGGACTGTGCTCTCCAAGAGTGGTCACCCCCCGCCCCCCACACACACACACAAGCAGCATCTTGGAAGCAAGTTCATGACCCATCGCAGACCAGTGGAAGTAGAGAGTGGCTGAGGTTGGGCCCCACTACTCTGTGTTTTGTTTCAGGTTTGGGAAGGCCAGCCCTAGAGATCACCAACGCTTAAGACTGAAGAGTCAGTTGGAAGAGAGACACTTAGATAGACCAAGAAGGACTGTTGAAAGGAGTGGGGCTGGGCACAGAAAGTGGAGTCTTGGAGCCCAGGGTGGAGAGAATGTCAAGATAAAGGGAAGTGGGCAGCCATGTAGGGCCCCACAAGGTCAGGGCAGGTTAGATGGAAAGTAAGCATCAGCTGCCTTTGAAGAGCATTGTCAGGGCCGTGGTAGGGGCAGAAGGTAGGCTGCAATTGGTGAGGAGTGAGGTGAACATCGACCCTTGGTTAGGACCTTGGGTTGTAAAGGGCAGACAGAGGTTTGGGCCTAGAAGGAGATGTATGGTCAGCGGTGGGGTTTCTGGGAAAGGCCTGCATATGTTTGTGGGCTGAGGGAAAGGTAGAATTTGGGAGGGTCAGGGACTGGCAAGAAAGGCTGGGACACCTGGTGGTTTAAACCAGAGGTGAAAGGAGGGAAGGGAATCAAGAACTTGGGATACAGCCTGGCCTTGAAGAAATTACTTATGGGCTCTTGTCTTCGGAGGCCAAAGGGAAGCAGGGTGGGAGAGGGTTTTGGGTGGAGAAAAGCAGAGGCCAGGATATGGAGGGAGAAGATACTCAATGGACTCTTCTCAGTATCCATTAACTGTCCTGTTAATTGCCTTCTGTAATTTGTACCCCTTTCCCTTCTGACTAGAAGCGATTCTGGAAATGGTTTTGAAACAATCGGTAAGATTGTGTTAGCCAGTGAGCTCTCAAAGCAACTTCTGTTTTATGTCAAATTTAGGCCAGTTTTGGCAAAAAAGTAAAAAATTGAAGCTCTAGAGCTATACAGGCCAGTGGAAACAGAATGCAGGTTACATATATAATTGTATATTGCTAGCAGCCATGTTTAGAAAAAGTAAACAGAAAGAAGTGAAATTAATTTTAATAATATTTTATTTAACCAGTATATCCCAAATATTATTATTTCAACATGTTATCAATATAAAAATTGGTCATGAGATAGTTTACATTCTTTTTTCCTATTCCATCCTAAAATTCCAAACTAGCCACATTTTAGGTGCACAATAGCCAGGTGCTGCTAGGGGCTACCATACTGGACAGTGCCCCTCTGAAGGGGCCCTACAGTTTGTAACACTGAGTGCTAATTTGGCAAAAATTAAAATGTGCCTTGTTCTTAGGAGGTGACAAAGACTCTCTCTTTGACCAAACTAGTGGGGCTCCTCTGAGCCCGTTTCCACCTAGGCCCTGCCCTTGGGCATGTCCTCAGGAACCAGTTTTAGCAAGAAATTTGTCAAGTTAGTTTATTGAAAATCCTCCGCCCTTGATATGTGATCACCTTTAATATCTAACCAAATCTCTCATGTCTTACCATCCCCTAGGTAATAGCTGATCACCCTGGCCTGCCTTCAGCAAGAATTCTGTTAGGTCAGTTTAGCAAGGAGTTAACCTACCCCTCTTAATAATTTTCTCTCCAGCAACGAACCCCACCCATTTCTTAGCCATTCGTGCTCATGTTGCCCTGTAACCTACAATAGAGGGAGGGTCCCTCTCCTTGTCTCTGAAAGTTCCAGAGCCTCAGTCAACGCTGTCGTGGGCGAGATGGAAAAAACCAAAACTCTTAGGCCGACGATTGTGTGAAGAGAAAAAAGGACATTAAGAGAAGTGGACATTTAGCTTTGAAATGGCAGTTATTTTCTTAGGCCATAATACTGATTAAAGCTGCAAGAGAAAACAAAAATGTTCACTTAAAGTATACTACTAAAATTAAATGCATACAGAGTTTGCAAGAGTATGGGTATAAGAGAACGTAAGCCGTGTACGTGTCTGGCCGTATGTACGCGCTTTTGCCAGAAGGAGTGGGTTCTTTTCTCTGTTCAGCTGGAGGGATGAAAAGAGCCCTCCACTCCTGCACTGGAGGCTGTGCCTGGCTCTGCCCCCAGCAGGTCAGCTAACTTTGCTGGGCCCCCGTTTCAGCGTCTGAAAACCTTGGCTGGCTTTCGTGGCCCTCAGGGTCTTTCCCACGGCTGTATTCTGTGATTCCGGTCAGGGATGACGAGGGAACCCTTGGCACCCTAACCCCCCCCCCCCGCCGGACCGAAGGTGTCACTGGAGCGAGGAAGCCACCCACTGCGTCCTACCTCTGGCTTTTGTTCTCTGTGCCATCCTGTTTTCCCTCCTTGTCCTTGGGAATTTCAGAAGTTAGCACAGACATATCTAAAGGGGAATTTATGGTTGGAGCAAGTAATTTTAAAATGAATGAAGGCGTGCTTAAAGGAAGTATTTTTAAAGGAAATATTTTATGGTAGTGATGGGTAACTCAGCTCTCACACCGATCAGTTAATTGTCCTTTAAAATTGAGAGGCAGGTTTCAGGGATACGGTAGTCTGGTCTGTAGTCAGCAGCAAAGTTCAACAACAGCGGTACTCAGATATCCAAGAAGTAGTATAAGAGAAGCTTAAAAGAACAAAAAAGATAAAATTAATGGAATAGGATTGTTAGCGCTGAGAATTAGATCATAGAATTAGCATTGTTGTTGGTCAAGTGAAACAGAGGTGGTAAAACATTCTCATGGATGATATTTTCAGCGTCTCAACTTTCCACTTCGTTAGGCCTGGAATTTCTAAGAAGACAGCACATTGCTCCAATCCTGAGAGGCTCCGGCACACCCTGATCTTCAGAACCCTGCTTATGACTGTTTTCTTTCAAGGTCAACAGCATTTGAGTCACGTGTTTGAGTATCTGCAGCAACCTACTCTTAGACTTTGAAGTCTAGAACTTTAGCTGTTGTGTGGAATATTAAAGAATTGTCACGAATTGTGACAGGCGTGCGCTACAAGTAGCTAACAGTGCCTCAGAGAACGATAATATTTGTTTAGACTCTTCAATTTTTTAATGCTCCAGAAATCACTTTAACACACATAAATGTAAAGTATACATTGAATATAGAGATATTGCTAGGATTAGCTATTACTAATCTTGTGACAGTGGAACACACATTTTAAAAAGAGAAGTGGAAGGGTAAGCTGGGACAACGTGAGAGAGTGGCATGGGCATATATACACTACCAAATGTCAAACCGATAGCTAGTGGGAAGCAGCCGCATAGCACAGGGAGATCAGCTGGGTGCTTTGTGACCACCTAGAGGGGTGGGATAGGGAGGGTGGAAGGGAGACACGAGAGGGAGGGGACATGGGGATATATGTATACGTATAGCTGATTCACTCTGTTATAATGCAGAGACTAACACACCATTGTGAAACAATTATACTCCAGTAAAGATGTTTAAAAAAAAGTGTACTGTTTCTTTTTTAAATGTTTTCATTTTTTATTTTTAATTTTTATTGGAGTATAGTTGATTTGGAATGTTGTGTTAGTTTCAGGTACACAGCAAAGTGAATCAGTTATACATATACATCTATCCACTCTTTTTTAGATTCTTTTCCCATGTAGGTCTTTACAGAGTATTCAGTTGAGTTCCCTGTGCTATACAGTAGGTTCTTATTAGTTATCTATTTTATATATAGTAGTGTGTATATGTCAATCCCAATCTCCCAATTTATTCCTCCTCCCCCCACTCCTTTCCCCTTTGGTAACCATAAGTTAGTTTTCTACATCTGTGACTCTATTTCTATTTTGTAAATAAGTTCATTTGTACCATTTTTTAAGATGCCACATATAAGCAATATCATATGATGTTTGTCTTTCTCTGTCTGACGTACTTCACTCAGTATGACAATCTCTAGGTCCATCCAAGTAGCTGCAAATGGCATTATTTTGTTCTTTTTTTATGGCTGAGTAATATTCCATCGTATATATGTACCACATCTTCTTTGTCCGTTCATCTGTTGATGGACATTTAAGTTGTTTCCATGTCCTGGCTATTGTAAATAGAGCTGCAATGAACATTGGGGTGCATGTATCTAAGAAAAGTATATTGTTTCTTAATAATTAGATCTTGCTTACAGCCTTACTTGACTTTCCCAATCAGGAAAAAAAAAATGATTTCAAGTTTTTCTGCAAAGTTTTCAGGTTATATTCCTAAAGGGATCTCAGTAATGTTTCGTCCAGCTTTTGTGAAAGCAAGAAGTGAAGTGATTTTCGTCCTGCTATTAGAAGTTGCAGGGAATGAGGGTACCTGGTGATTAACGACTCGTACATAAGGATGGGCCAAGCTATCAGAACATCTCAGGCCCACAGCTTGGCCACATGCCAACGTCAGGCTGGTCCCTGATGACAGAGGGAAGTCCCTCGGAAGAAACCGTGTTGCCCAAAGGAACACATGGACTCATATTTGTGTGCTTACTTCAAAGCTGAGAAATCTAGATGACCCAAAGGAAGATTTTCTTGCAAAACAATATCCCTCCAAATTATTTATTGGCATTTTTCCCCCTTTTTTTGTAAGGGATCTCTTTGCTGAGTGGCTAAGCATTTCCAGAACAAACAAACCTCTCAGCTCTCGCGGCCCTGCCCACTTTGCTCTCCACCCTCCAGCCCCTCCTGTGAGTTGGAGATCTGATAGCCCAGGCTGAAGTTTCAAGCTCGCCGCCCTTGGGGGGTGCCTTGTCATGCCAGGAAAAAGGAGGAAATAGAAAGGGTAGGCTGGCTTAGGTGAAGTCATCCTGGTAAAGGTTAATAGCTGGGTGGTGACACCTCCTCACAGGACTGGAGCGAAGAAGCTGGGCAGCTGGGCAGCGCTTGCTCCGAGCCGCCTGTCACGGTCCTGGGAGTAAGAGGTGACCTATTTATTTTTAGAAGGGGACAGTCATAATAACCCGGCTCCTAGCTTCATTCAAGGCAGGCCGCCGGGGCTTTGGAAGTTTGTAAACACCTACTTTCTGAGTAGGGGAGGAGTGCTTTACTCCAAAAAGAAAAGAACTTGACTACTGGGGTTTACCCGCCTGATAGCCATCGTTAGCGTGGAGAAGAAACTGTCGTAGCACAAAAGTGCTGCAGCCTTCTCCACTTTGTTATTATTTTCAAAGGGCAGAAATGCCTGAAGGTGAGGACTTGGGATCAGGCAAAAGGTAATTATGATATACATTTACTTTTTCTTGAGGCTATTTCACTTGCTGGTTATCTTTCTAAAAAATACTGTGACTAATTTAAAAGGTAGTTGAAATTAAAATTTAAAAAGGAGTGCAATCCCTTAATTCCAGGAAATAGAATTTTCTTTAGCATGAAGAGAGAGACATAAAATTAACTGAATATACCCGTAGAAACATATGCCAATAAATGTTTTTCTTGAGTGAGGAAGTGACGGCCCGAAATTATCGAAAAGTGTTTCTTCGTACACCCTGTAAAGTCTGCTTGAGGTTTTTGATGTTTGATTTTTTAAAATTTATTTTATTTTATTTATTTATTTATTTTTGCGGTACGCGGGCCTCTCACTGCTGTGGCCTCTCCCGCTGCGGAGCACAGGCTCCGGACGCGCAGGCCCAGCGGCCGTGGCTCACGGGCCCAGCCGCTCCGCGGCATGTGGGATCCTCCCGGACCGGGGCACGAACCCGTGTCCCCTGCATCGGCAGGCGGACCCCCATCCACTGCGCCACCAGGGAAGCCCTGATGTTTGATTTTTAACTTCAGATGGTAGTTGTTAGAAATCTAAGCTGGTAAACATTTTGTAAATTGCTTGCATTTTAAAGACTTGAACATTTCTAAAGGTTAATGATTAGACCAATATACCCGTTTTGGTATTACAATACTTTTTTTTTTACCATAGATCTTATCTTTGAAAATGTGATCATTGGGCCCCCATATGCAGTACATTAACTGTATTAATGTTTTATTAATATCTGGCTCTAAGAAAGGGGGATAGAGACAGGAAAGGAAGCAGGCAGTTATTTCTATTAATAGGAGCACAACTTGTGTCCATATTGGAAGTTTCCATTTCTAGCCCCATTGCTGTGTTAACAAAATTTATATAAATCGGTGTCATTGGAATTCTCATTAGGGTCATTGAAATTCAGATACGAAGATGTAGAAAGAAAGTTGTTTAAAAAAGGACAAGAGGTTATTGCCAACTTTATTGTCGAAGAAAGTGGAAACTGGTAACTCTCTAGGAACTGGAATACCACAATATTTTTTTGTCCTTGTATAAGCATTGCTTTTCAGCCATGGTTGTATGGGGCGTGTGTGTGTGTGTGTGCGCGCGCGTGTGTGTGTGTGTGTGTTAACTATCATCAGTTGTAATCATGTCCTTAAAAGCTACTTTTCTCTTTAGTTTTCTAGTTTTTATTTTCTTCCAGATTCCTTCCCCGTCCATCAAAGGGGATGTTAAGTTCACATTTAATTGAATAATGAAAGAACTTTCTATATAAAATGAGACATTAAATCAAGTGTTTGAAGATGGCATTCACACAAGTGCCTAGATTTAGGACATGTACAAATTAAATAGTTGAGAAAACACTTTCAGAGAACTCTGGGTGTCAGTCTTGGTTTGAGATGATGGGTGATCCACCAGTATTGGACGTATCCCCCTTATGACATTTGAACATTTCTGAAAGCAGGACTTTCTCTTTCACTTTACATCATGGCATTCCCACCAGCTCTCTGCATAGAATTTTGCACAGAGTAGGCACTTTTATAAACACTTGAGAATGGAAAGTATTTATAAACCATTTTAACACCTGAAGTAAGTATCTAGGGGGCCTGATCATTTTAGAGACTGAAGGGAGAGACTTGGCAGAAATGTAATAAGGGTTGCCTTAATGAAATGGAACATTCCCACAATTAAATTAAATCATAATTAATTGTGGATAATTATAAATATTTTGAACAAGTAGTTTATGATGTAAGCTAAACAGACAAAAGTTTTTTTCTAAGATTGTTTTACCGGTTACAAGAAAAACAGACAAGAAGGCGAATAAATAAATAAATAAATACACACACACACACACACACACACACACACACACACACACACACACACTACACATATCTAATAATAATTATTATTACCAAAGACTAATAACTTGCTGAAAGTGGGATGCGCCCTCTAAACTCCTTTGAAGTAGGCTACCCCTGCCTCACCTTTTTTTTTTTAAATTTATTTTTTTAACATCTTTATTGGAGTATAACTGTTTTACAATGGTGTGTTAGTTTCTGCTTTACAACAAAGTGAATCAGTTATACATATACATATGTTCCCATATCTCTTCCCTCTTGCGTCTCCCTCCCTCCCACCCTCCCTATCCCACCCCTCTAGGCCTGCCTCACCTTGTTTATTCTGATGAGATAACGCCAGCTCTCAACAGTTGGTAGTTTTCTATGGAATATACTTCTCTCCATACATTTGTTTCTTTGTTTCCATATCTGTGCAGAAAGAAAGGGCACCCCAGACAGGGGGAACATTTAGAGCCAGGCTAAAAGTAAAACGTTACATTTGAGAGGGCATTTTACTCTTGCTAAATTTGAGATTACATGCCATTGGACACGTCCTTTGGTGCCACATGTAAAAGAGAAATAACTATTATTATAAGTCTCGAATCTGCCTGCCAGACGTGTTTTTCAAGCTTGGTTGCAGCCGGTTCTGGGTGAGTCCCCCATCCAGGCTTCTTCCTGTTACTTTAGTCCCATTTTGGAATTTGCTGAATCAAATTGCTCTGTAACAGGCGGTGAGCGAAATCTGAATTTAATCAGTGGAAAGCAAATGACGGGAGGCTTCGTCAGGGTAGCCGGGTGCGTGCTTAGGGCAGCTCACGGGCTGGCTGCTTCGTGTGCTGTGGTCCAGTGGCCCCGACGCACCATTTCATATTCACCAAGCGGACGAACGTGAAGACAGCTGCCTGCGGGGCGGGGCGGAGGCGGAGGAGAGACCCTCCTCCTTGCTGTTTATCTCGTTGCCAGTAATAAACGCTCTTGGTAAGAACCTCCAAAGACTCCGTGCCAGTGTCATGGTCAGGAGGTGAGGGGAGAGGGTGTGAGAGAATGCCATTCTGACCCCGGGTAAGGAAGGCAGAAAGCCAAGCAGGAAGCATCGGGTGCCAAAGAAGAAGGAAGAAAGTTGGGGCCGCGACCGGGGAGGCAGACAGGATCAAGAAATACGAGGAGAATCATCCCCTGGCCAGGGGTCTGGCTCCCTTGGTTTCTCATCCTGCCTCCCGCCTCATTTGGGACCCCACCTTGGATGCAGCAGGTGGGCCCGGGGATGTCTTCAGTAGCCCGATTTGCGGTGGCAGGGGGATGGGGACAGGTGAAACATCGTCTAGCCCAGCTGCCTTGAAGCGGGTGGACCCCAGGCTACCTGAACTTAGGAGACTGTTACCCAAGGACAGTGTGCAGTTTTAGCATTTAAGAAGCAAAATGTTGGCTGCTAATGCAGGGCTCTCTGAAGCTTGTTACTTGACGTCTCATATAACATAGTAAAGATGCAAAAGTTTGAAAAAGGTCCCTGAGCCTCTGAAACTAACTCTGTAACAGCAGTCTCGGCTGCTCTGCCCTGCCCTGGAGTGGAGAGGTTGCCCTATATTGGGGCTCTGGATATACGAAGGGCTATTGTATTTAAGAAAACCAAAGCTCTTTAAAAGCACAGTGGCATGGGGCTTCCCTGGTGGCACAGTGGTTGAGAGTCCGCCTGCCGATGCAGGGGACACGGGTTCGAGCCCTGGTTCAGGAAGATCCCACGTGCCGCAGAGCGGCTAGGCCCGTGCGCCACAGCTACTGAGCCTGCGCTCTAGAGCCCGCGCACCTAGAGCCGGTGCTCCAAGACGAGAGAGGCCACCGCAATCAGAGGCCCGCGCACGGCGGTGAAGAGTAGCCCCCGCTCACCGCAACTAAAAAGAAGGCCCGCGCGCAGCAACGAGGACCCAACGCAGCCAAAAATAAATTAATTTTTTTTAAAAATGTATTTCCGGGCTTCCCTGGTGGCGCAGTGGTTGCGCGTCCGCCTGCCGATGCAGGGGAGGCGGGTTCGCGCCCCGGTCTGGGAGGATCCCACGTGCCGCGGAGCGGCTGGGCCCGTGAGCCATGGCCGCTGAGCCTGCGCGTCCGGAGCCTGTGCTCCGCAACGGGAGAGGCCACAACAGGGGAAGGCCCGCATACCACCACCAAAAAAAAAAAAAAAAAAGCACAGTGGCCTCTGTAGTATTTGGAAATGGCATTAGCAGTCGCACTGAATTATATTCTTGGAAGGTTGAAAAGAAATTGATTTAAATGTATTCTTTAATCCAGATGTTTTAATGATTCAGGCTGGCCTGATTAATAGCCTTCATTTCACCTTGTGGATGAAGCCTATGCTTTGATAATACTATTTCTTTCAAATATAAAGTGAGGCTAAGAGAAGCCTCACAAAGAAGTCTGACCAGCACGCCCCAGCTCCAGCTTTGTGTGTCTGGGCGTTCGGTCGAGATGGGTTCCCACAAACAAGCGTATTTCAGCTTTCAAAGGCCTGCAAAAGTCCTTATGGTGCTGTTGGTTTTGAAATAGGCACGGAGAGGTGAAGTGAATAAATAAGCCTGTGCAGACAGACACGTGTATCGTTATACGGTGGTGGTGCACAAGGTGCGCTCCACACCCAGAGGTCAGTGTGCTGAGCACACAGGAGACGGGAGAGGCCGGCTGGAGGCGAGCGGGGGAGGTGTATGGGGACCCCTCATTGGGCCTTGTAGGCAGCGGTGTGTTGGTAAATGTCTAGCAACCAGCTCTCTGCTCTTTGGCATTGGTTGATTTCTGTGGTGTAAATACATCACTGTGGTCAATTTCAGGCCACCCACATGAGGTCAGTGAAAGAGGGGTTCAGAAGATATGGGAAAAACTGGTTCTTGGAAACCCACAGGGGTCAGCCCCAGAGCCCAAGTAATGTGGACTGGTGCAAGAGTTTGTATTTAATTCTAAGTGTGCTCCATCTTCTTCATTTATATATCCCCAAGGCATACTAGACATTCGGGAATGGTTTGTCGAAGGAATGAATGATTTATTTTTCTTCCACCCTCTAATAGGGTCGTGGAAAAAATCTGTCTCAGGCATAGACAGTGTTTACCACTTTTGAAATCCTACTTTGACCCAGATGGGCTAATATTTGAAATTGATTAAGAGCATGGAGAATAATGCAATCTATCCTTGTTGCAAGAGAGTGTGTTTAGCGTGAGATATCTTAATCACCAGTTAACAAGCAAGGTGCTTCCCCAACCCTTGTGGCTCCCCAGCAAGCTTCTGGTAATCAAGCCCTGTTAAAGCTCATTTCTATTTTATCAACACAGGGCGACTAATTCTTTGCCATCCCTAAAATGTGAGGAAGGTGTCTTTGCTTTCCAAAGCCAAAGGAGGGCTGCAGCTGCTGTGTGGTGGGCCACGGAGAGGTCTGTCCCAGGGCTGCCAAGAGAAGCTTTCCCTGACAGAGGGACAGCCCACTCATGCAGGCTGCCCTACTCCAAGCCTTTGGTCTTTTTGGGCAAATCCATGTCTGGATCCACTTGGTGTCTCCTCACTATGGAAATCTGAGTCCCACAGAAGGTATATGAGGGCACAAGCTTGCTTACCTGCGGATCAAATCTCATACACAATGGTGTTTTCCCACTAAAAGGTGTTATGACTGTCCATTGGGGGAAACAAAAATAGTGTAGAGAAAAGTGAATATAAAGGATCAAAATAAATAAAATAAAATTCAAGGAAAAAAAAAAGAAAAAGGATCAATTGTAATCTTACTACCCTAAAAAAAGGATTATTATGTCTTGTCTTCTAATACTTCTTTGGACAAATTTTCTTGGCAATGTTACAATAATTAGATATGATACATACAATTTTGTATGCTGCTTTTTCTTCTCATAAGCATTTCCCGATGGCATTAAACACTTGGGGAGCATTTTTATTGTATTGTATTGTATTGTATTCTGGCCACACCCTGTGGCAGGTGGGATCTTAGTTTCCCAACCAGGGATCAAACTTGCGCCCCCTGCATTGGAAGCATGGAGTCCTAACCACTGGACCGCCAGGGAAGTCCCCTGGGGAGCATTTTTAATGCTTACAAAATATGCTATCCTTTGGATTTTTCCACCTATATTAATATTACTCTATTATTCCAGATTGTTCTGCCACTTTAATTTTTCTCATTAGGGGAATCATTGCATCAAAGGGTATGAAGTATGAGCTGGCAGTTTCCTAAGGCCTGGGTCCAGAAACTGACCAAGCATCATTTCTACCATGTCCTGTTGGTCAAGCAGTGAAAGAATACAGATTTGAGGGGCGAGGACACGAACCCCTTTTTTCCTGAAGAACGTCAATGAATTTTGGGGTTTTATTTTAAAACTCTATGCTAGAGAGAGGGGCTTCCCTGGTGGCACAGTGGTTGAGAAATCACCTGCCAATGCAGGGGACACAGGTCCGAGCCCTGGTCCAGGAAGACCCCACATGCCGCAGAGCAACTAAGCCCTGTGCCACAACTCCTGAGCCTGCATTCTAGAGCCCGCGAGCCACAAGTACTGAAGCCCACGCGCCTAGAGCCCGTGCTCCGCAACAAGAGAAGCCACCGCAATGAGAAGCCCGCACGCGGCAGCGAAGACCCAACGCAGACAAAAATTAATTAATTAAAAAATAAATAAATAAAACTACGAGAGAGAGAAAAAAATGTTTACTATTTGTTTTTATAAAATTTTATCGCTTATCGTTTGGAAGGATATTGATGGTAAAACTTACCATCTGGCTCCTTCTCCTGTTTTTAAAAAAACTTGCAGACCAGTGACATGTCTTCCTAACAGAGGAATGCTCCAGTGGTCTTGATGAATATACTTATTTATATAGAATAACTTCCTAGTTAGTTGAAGCTCACGTCTTTAGGCATAAACACCTAACTATTTTAACTGTTCTGTAGAGTGACTGCAGACATGGTCTGTGGAATGATGCAAAGCTGTTTCCAATCCTGGCTGCAAATCCCAGCCTCACCATTGACTAGCTGGGTGGCCTCTCTGAATTTCATTTTGTTATCAGTAAAATGGGGATAATAATACTTCCTTTATAGGTTTGTCCTATAGATTAAATATGGTATTCCACATTAAATATTTAGCTTAGTGAATGGCTCATGGTAAGTCCTCAAAAAATAGTTAATAATAATAGTACTTACATAAGTTACACACTTCCTTAAGCAGCCCAGAATATATGATAATACGGAGGATATTCAGTATGTGCAGTCCATCCACTCTCTAGATGGTGGGCTCGACCACCGGCGTGTGCAGAGTTGGTGCATTCCTGGTTGGTTTGGTCTAGATGGTCCGTTTGGATAGGGCCACCAGGGGTGTGTGTTTGGTTCACATTGTTTTGATCCCTCCTGTAATTGATTTAACCCAAGTGAGCACGGGGGTCGTGCCAGTGACGTGTGGTGCGTCAAAGTAGTTACCCCTTCTCTGGGGAGCAAGGATGTCTGCCCAATGCATCCGACAGTGAGCTGAGTACCCACAGGAGGGAGTTCACGGCACATTTTGTCTCTTGTCTCCTTGGTTTGTTTTAATCTTATGGGCACCGTGAATCTTCTAAATGATCGTATTTCTATCTCTGATTTAGCCATTTGGAGGTAAAATTACAGCTCCCTTCTAGATAGTACATGGGACCCTCTGGATGCACTTCTGTATGCTCTTCTTCCCCTGGGCTTTCCTATTTTCTCTCCTGTCGGGCCCTTTAGCCTCGTTCCTTTGTAGGGCCACCACCCCCGTGGTGGCAGGGGATGTGTACAAGGCATCCAGCTGAGAGAGCCAGTGGGGGGTTGACGTCCATCCCAGGCTCTACCCCCAAGCCCTGTGCCCTCGTGAGGGGCCGCATCTCCTGGACAAGGTGCACCATTTCGTACAAATACATCCTGCGGACTAATAGGCCCTGCTCCCTGAGGTGTTTATTTTATCCCTGTTATCTATGTACTTTTATAAGCGACCTCAAACCCTTTCTGCACCAGAGTGAGATAAAGTGATTACCAAGAGAACAGCCGCGGCCCGCAGGCAGATCCAATATATACATCTGTATGAAGAAACAGAAAACGAAGTGTCCCACTCACCTAGTTTTAAACTTAAGACAAGGGAACAAAAAGCGATTCAGTTCTAGAGAAGGTCAGTTATAGGTTGGAGTTAAGGTGAAAGAAATTCAACGCCTCCATTTTGTGTTTGAGAAAATGGGGCATCAGCTTGCAGTGTTTAAAGAAAGGTTGCTTTGAAAATCAGAAATTCTCTTCAGTAATCACACTTCTCTTTCAACTAAAGTCCAGGGATTTCAGTTGGTTTCTGGAGCTGGTTGGCCACGAGGCAGCTTAGTAAGAATGTATAATAAGAACCAGCCCAGAGTCAGAGGAGAGACCTTCAGGCAGAAGTGAGTTAAAACTCTGTTTAAAGGGGCTTCCCTGGTGGCGCAGTGGTTGAGAATCCGCCTGCCGATGCGGGGGACACGGGTTCGTGCCCCGGTCCGGGAAGATCCCACATGCCGCGGAGCGGCTGGGCCCGTGAGCCGTGGCCGCTGAGCCTGCGCGTCCGGAGCCTGTGCTCCGCAACGGGAGAGGCCACAACAGTGAGAGGCCCGCGTACGGGGGGGGAAACAAACAAAAAAACTCTGTTTATGTTTCTTCAGCTGTTCTTGTGAAACCGCCAGTGAACTCTGAATAGGAAGATAGACACGACCTCCTGGGGGAGTCCTGGCTTCTGGCTCTTTGGCCAGAGTAACCTCATCTCATCCAGTGTTTTGCGAGTGAGATGATCAGGCAGGACGTTTCTACCTGAATTTTTTTCTGATTTCTCTCTCTCATCCTCTCCTGCGTCCGTTCTGTCTCTTATATCTTTCCCCTGGTGCCTTCACACCAGGAACTGCTTTCTAACCTGTGGTACCCACCACCTCTGGATCCCAGATTGGCAAAGGCGAGGGGATAAACCTGGATGTAGCAACACATGGCAACACATCTAGGTCACAAAGTGTCCTGATGCAGACTTTGGGCAACAGTGGGGTAGGGAGTGTCCTGGCTGTTCTGGGAGACACACACAAGCTCAGTGCTCAAGAGGACAGATGTGTTACCCTGGGGAGGAGACTCCCGTGAGCCTTCCAGGCCAGAACACGCTACCCCCACCGCCCGGCCAACAGCCTCATTTTTGCAGGATCAGCCTGCCCTGGGCGTGGTTGTCACCCACTGGGAGGGACAGTGCCACCGAGGGCTATTAAAGGTGTTGCTCTGTGGCAGCATCTGGGGAGGGGTCACCAGACGGCAGAGTCTTCCTCTTGGAGGGGGGGCTGCAGTTGTGAGTGCCTGATACGGAAAGAGGTGAGGGAGAGGTCAGACCCCCAGATGCCTCCTCTCCCCCATCACTGTGATTTATGACGGGTTGCTCTGTTTCCAGGGTGGAGACTGGTCCTCCAGAGCTGGGCAGACACCCACTTGTGGTGGTGCTTAAGAGGTGTCACATAGTAATTACCAGCGTCATGCACCCTCTTTGCTAGCTGTGACAGAAGGAGCAGCTGTGCACCTGTATTATTATCCTGTGACTCAGGAAGTGACATCTCCTGGTGGGGTTTTAGTTGAACTCTAAGCAAGTGTTTTACTTTTGAAAGGAAAACGAGCCCATCTGTCAGCGGAGCATCTTCACATTATGCCTATAGAAATTATACCTGTAAACTTCATCTTCAGACAAGATGAGGGGATTACTAATGTGTTCCTCTGTTTTTGGAAATTACTAGTGTCTACTACTGAGAGTATTCTATGCAGGGCTCACTAATTATGTGTCATATGTATGTTTAAACGTGGCTCTCTTCTCTAAGAAGCTAACTCAGTGTTTCTGGAGGAGCTTGTACCGTAAGTGGTGGATAACCTTCCTTCCAAAGTAATTAAACTGAACGTGAATTCTAAATAGTCATAATTTCCCCATCTTGTAATACTTTAAAAACTTCCTTTTAGAAGCGTATTTGTTTGTATGAAGGAAGACTTTGAGACGTAGATTTCGTAATAAAAGGAATACACACACCTAGAATTAATCGACTTGCTTGCTGAAACAAGAAGAGATTTGCTCAGTAAACTAAGATACGACAAATGTTGGCAGCGACAATAAAGGAAGTAATTGATAAACGCTTTTTTGGGCACAGCAGAGGGGAAAATGGGAGACGGTTTGTTCCATAAGGTAAGTGTTGAAGGTTTGATGGCAGATGACTTCTTTCTTTCTTGCCAACTCCTATAAACTGGAAATGGTGCCTGGAGCTCTCAGAGGGTTGTGAGGCCTTGTCAGGAAGGTTCTGGAAAGAGTGTGATGGTCCGCCATACCTGGGGAGGGTGGAGTGCTTATGTGGGTGAAGCCCACTGCACTAGGGTAAGAAGTCGGGGTGGGAGGTGGAAGGGGTGGGGTGTAATCTTTGTTTATTTAGATAAACTTTGAAAGACCTTAAAGGTTTTCAATGACTTTGATGGCATCTTGACTTTTCCCCCTCCATTAGATACCAATGTTCTGAAGCTTGAGACCTTAGCAGCTCTACCCAGGAAAAATCTGAAAGTTAGATGCCTTTTGCTAAGACCTGGATAGACTTTTAGGGCAAGGACTATTTTAAGATCAGAGGAAACCTTTCTCATTCTAATACTTGACAAGTCAAATCTGGCATACAACAGCTTCCCCAGCAATGTGACAGGAAATTGTGTGCTTATGTTTCATGTGTTATTGGCAAAAGGACTGATTTTTCTAACCACAGGCTTGGGAGGCTGGTGGGTTGGAGCTGGAAAGACCTGGGTTCAAATCTGGGTTTTCTTGGTCGTGTCTGCTTTCTCATCTGAAAAGGGGAGCATTTTATCCACCTTGTCCGATTGTTGAGAGGATGAGAGAGAATATTAGAAAGCTCCGAATGTAGTTCCTGGCCCTTGGTACATGCACAGTAAGTGAATGGTGTCCTTAGACTAAAAGCTCTTGGAATGGCTCCTGGTTGGCTTGCTGGGCTAATCAGTGATCCCCGTCACCGCTGTATAACCATATGGCTGAAGCCCATGAGACCATGAACCCAGCAGGTCAGTGCAGCCCGGAGGCCAAATCCACCCCACAGCCAATTTTTATAAATCAAATTTTGTTGGAACGCTCTTCCATTTGCACGTTGTCTGTGGCTGCCGTCACGCTGTAATGGCGGAGTTGAGTACACGGACTGTATGGCCAGCAGAGCCCAAAATATTTGCCCTGCGGCCCTTTAGAGAACACGTTTGTCTCCCCGACTCTAGTGTAGAACCGCTTCCACCATTTGAGTCATGTGCTTACTGAGTCAGAGCGTTCATTCTCAAATCTCTTAAGGCCCATTGTCATTGCTACTGTAATTGCATAATTTTAATTATAAATTATGTAAACGGATGAAATAAGAGATCAAAAGGAGTATTGTTGTGGGAGCGTCTACTGGTTGTTCCCAAATACTCGACTTCCTTTCCTTCGATAGTAGAATCTCAAGTTTCAGCCCGATGATGGCCACCAGTAATTGAATTACATTTCCTAGCTTTCCTTGCCGCCAGGTATGGCCGTGTGACTACATTCCAGCCAGTGGGAGGTGGGTGAAAGCTTTGCATGCAACTTGCAGGCCATGACTTCAAGGGAGAGGGAGTGCCCTCTGCTTCCTTTTTCCCCTCCCTGCTGGCTGCAGTAGTGCATGCGATGACTGTGTGATTTGAGAATATGGAGTATCAGGATGGAAGGAGCCTGGGTCTTCAACTTTATGGAGCTCCTGTGTCAGCCCTGGCCCACTATGCTCTGCTGTCCATGAGGGAGCAATGAAGTGCTCTCTTGTTTAAACCCATCTCTTAGACCTTTGATACAATGGGCAAACTTATATCTTAATACATACAGTTGTTTATCCCTAAGAAAACTGTTGAATGTATTAGAAGGGATCAGTAAGAGCCAGTTGCTGATAAATAATGCTTTTTGAAAAAAGTGGACAAACAGCCAAAAAGGTTGGTGGGGGATATAGGCGTAAAAGTCGAGAATGATCCTTTATGTGGCTTGCTTGGTTCGTCATTAAATTCTCGCTCCTCTTTAAATAAATGAAACTAGAAATCATGAGTAATTCACGGGGATGTGTTTTATGCCCGAACGCCAATCTTTGTTGCAAGCCCTAACTCACCTGGAACTTTTGTAACTCCCGCAGCTCGTATTCGTAAGTTAATCTTTATTGGATTGAGTTGACCGCCCCAAGGGTGTACTGCTTGGTTTCTTAGTCTCCAGTCAGCATTCAGGTTCTACCCTGAGTCTAAGAATATTCATGCCAATTACTCATTAGTATGGTTGAGAATTAGTCACCTACACCAGCCCGAATGAGGGAAGAGGAAAGTTATCGAATACTGAAAAAGCAGCTTAAAAGTGGCCACTGTTTGCAACGGGTAAAGGTAGACTGTGATAGCTCTTTTAAACCCCATGATGAAAATCTAAGAAAGGAAGTTTAATGACTCTCAGGTAATGAGGCCCTGACACTTAGGAGTGCCCATTGTTTCTGGTAAATTTGCTTTTACCTTCTAACCCCCATCTCTTTGGTCTCCTGCTCCACGTTTCCAGTGAAATCGTAGGTCCCTGCTTTGACCAAACACAGAATTTCAGGGGTCCAAATGACTGAGCCTGCAGAAGGCAGGCCAGCTGGGCGTCTGCTCTGGCCTTGCAGTCCCCAGGGCCTGGAAATCAGCAACCCATTGTACAGGAAAGATGAAATTCCTTATACGGCTTTAAGTTTCTCCATTACAGGACCACAGATATTGACATTTTACATCTTTAATACCCTCACAGCCTCAGAAAATGGAAGCAGACCGGGCCTTCTCAGCTTATTAGGAGGTCTGTTTGCTGGGAACCTCTTGCGGCCTGAGATCTGACACTTTGACATCAGTACTTGAAGGGTCACTGATAGCTACTGGCAGAGATTCTCTTT
>NW_021145822.1:0-50000 GCF_002837175.3 Physeter macrocephalus | reverse complement strand
CATGGACACAGGGTGGGCACTGAAAGGGGAGAATGGGCCTGGAGGTCAGGTCTGAGAGCCCAGGACCAGCCCTCTCCACCCCACTGGCCCCCATACACACACCAAGAACATCACAGGTGTCTGGGTGGAGTTGAGGAGCATAAAGATGGAAATCCTATCAAATCGGCCTCGCCCCTCAACTGCCACCAGCCCAGAGCCAAGCCATTTCTCAGATGAGGAAACTGAAGCCCAGAGAGGAATAGCAGTGGGCCCTGGGTCACACAGCATGCTGGAGCAGAGTGAGGCCCAGATTCCAGGGTCCCATGGCCAAGGCCTGGGCTCTCTCCGAGATACCCGTGGCCATTTGCTGCCAACTCAGCAGGAGTGTCCAGGGCTGAACACCCCGCTCCTAAGGAGAAGCAGCAGGCAGACAGGGTCCAGCATCAGGTCCCCAAGGAATGCTGGGAGCTGTGTGGTCATCCCACACCCCCATGCCCAGGCTCCAGGGCGCCAAAGCCTTGCCCGAAGGGCTCATGCTGGCACCTTTCCAACCAAGCTCTTTTTGCCAGTCTAGATGGGAGGCTTACCTCATCCACTGCTGCCTCCTGGTGGGCCTGGGAAGAGGGAGGGCATGAGAATGGGTGGGGAATGGAGGGGACAAAGCACTGCTTCCAACATCCCTACCCAAGAACCACCGGGAGCGGGTGCCCTAGATAGTGCCAGGTCCTGTCTGTCTCGCTCCCACTCATCCTTCTTTCTCAGAGCTGGCACCTACAAATCCTAAGCTCTGTCCAGGAGAGTGGGGGCAGGTGGGAAGAGCATGGGCGGAGAGTCTCTTACTCAAGGGGTTTACGGAGGACAGGGAGGGCAGACTGAGGACACTGTGGGCTCCTCCTCCCACGCACTGTTTCTACCTTTGTTCCCCTTTCTGCCTTCTGGCTGATTCTTCCCGTCAGCTGGGCATCCACCTGAGCAGACAGAATAAGGGGGAAATCTTGAGGAGGGGGCAGTTCTGGGGCCCACACTAGACAGGGGCCCCCAGGCAGGGGCATGGACCCCTGGGATGCCTCAGCCTGACATCTGGCAGCTCCCAGGTCATCAAGAGCCTGCTCAGGCCCCTGGCACCCCAACAGGCCCCCCCTTCCTTTTCACCCCACCCACGTGATGTCGGAGAAAACAAGACCACGAATCAATGGGATCCTGTGTTCCTGCAGCCAAAAGCTGGGCAAGATGCCCAGTGGGCAGGGAGGCTACCCTGCCAGGGTGTGGGGCTACGGGAGGAACTGGGCTTCCCTGCCACCCCTAAAGAACCTAAAGCAGGCAGGGCAGCTGGCCATGGTGCTGGGCATCGAACCAGCCTGGCACTTGCCCGGGCTGAGCCCAGGAGAATGAGTGAGCCCCAAGGCAAGCAGTGTGGCACCTGGCCTCTGACCCCAGATATCCCTGTCCTGGAGAAACTGCCTTTGGGTGCCAGCCTGGTCCTTCCCTCACCAGGGTCTGGGATGGTACCAGTGAGGGTCTGGGTAGTACCAGAGCTAGATGGGCACAACTCTCAATGCCAGCAGGCAGGCGGGCACAGGGTCATACAGTGGGCTGTCTCTCTGCCTACCAGAATCCAATAGGGGTGGGAAGCAAAGAGGCAGGGCTTCCAGTGCCCTCCCTGCCCCGGGGCACATGGTCAACTGACCCTGGGGGCAGGCCCCAGTCAGGTCAGGGGAGGGGCAGGCCCACTTGTGCCTGCCTGTGCCCATGTCTGCCTGCCCTGCCTACCCACCTTGCTGTTTTGTGGCTCCTCCAGGCAGAAGCAGCGGGTGTAGACCTTGCCCTCAGTCTGTGGATTGATCTCGATGAGCTCATTGCTCTGGGTGTCCCGGCGGGCCTTGGAGGTCTCTGGGGGACACTGCCCAGTGTGGGGGAAGGGCTGGGGTCAGTACAGAAGGCAGACCCCCCCCCCCACTTCACCCACTGATCATCCTAAGATCTCTAGGCATCTCCTTCCTGGTCCTCCTTCTCCAGCACACTGTGTCCCTGGGCAGTGCCCCAACCCCTCCCAGCTGTGCTGGGGCCAGGCCACTCACCCCTCCCGGTAAAATCTCACAGCAGCCCTCCTCCAGCACAAGATCCGGGTCACAGTAGATGTGTGCCTGCTGAAGGTCAAACTGCAGGGGACACACAAGTGTCACTTCATTTTAGCAAATAGCTCTGAGTCCTGGCCCCTAATGAGGCACAGAGATGGCTCCATCCCAGAGTTTGCCCTCAGAAGGTTTCCAGTCTGGCCTGGGAGACCATCAAGAATACAGCTGTCACAAAAAGCAAAACAAAACTATACGCGAAAGAGGGAGGGGGGGGAGAAATGTTCGCTTTGGCCCAGAGGAGGAGGGGAAGAGGAGATTTCATTCAAGCTGGGCCTTGAGGACCAGTAGATATTCAGCAGGTAGGTATGCAAGGAAAAGCATCCCAGGTAGAGGTAACAGCATAGGCAAAGGCTGGAGGTGTGAAAGTATTAGGTGAGATGGATGTCTGGGATGGAATCAACCAGAGCAAAAGCTGCATGGAAAGATGGGACAGAAGATGCTGCTGCAGTCATTTATAGGGACCAGATCATGAAAGACCTTGATGCCAGGTTAATGTGTTCAGGCTGCATCTGGAGGTCAATGGGGAACCATGAGAGGATTCTGAGCAAGGGAAAGCCCTGGTCAGATATAGGTTCCCAGGAGCTCACTCAGGCTCCCAGAAAGTAGGAGCAGAGTCCAAGCCTGACCTAGCACTCACCGCGACAGGTTTGCCCTGCTCAGCATCCAAGCCCAGAAAAACATGGCCCACAGGCTGCATGGGTCGCCAGGGCCCCAGAGGCCGGGAGGAGACTGATATGCAGTCCACATGCACAGAGGCTACGCGTTCAGCCACGCTCAGCACTAGCTTGTGCCAACGCAGGTCAAAGAGCTGGGGCACTGAGAAGATGCAGGACACAAAGTCGCCATCTTGGCCCCGGGCCCGGAGCTCCAGGCTCCGCTCTTGGCTGTTGACTTCCAGGGAAATCTGTGTGGAATTGGGAAAGGCAAGGACAGAGAATCAGAGCCCCCCAAGCCACAGCATGACAAAGGTAAGGGCCCTCAAGCTCATTTCACAGGAGGGGAAACTGAGGCTCAGAAAGGGACGAAAGCCGGCTGGGGTCCCAGAGCAATACCTCCTAAGAGAATGGGATAGGTGGGGTGGGGGTGGCCTTGAGGGTGGCACTGGGATGGAGCAGGGAGGCCCCAGAAATCACAAGCTGGGACAGAAGCTGGTACGGACTGGTACTGCTTGATGGCCAAGAGCAATGGGGGTGGAGCGGGGGGTCGGGCTCACCTGCGGATACCCATTTCCATCGGTCACTTGAAACAAATACCACGTATTCTGGTGGGTGTGTTTCTTCAGCAATAGCGTCAGCACCAGGGCAAACTCACTGGGGAGGCCCCGAGGGAATACACGTCTGGGGGTAGAGCAGGGAGGCTCCCTTGAGGCTCAGGTAAGAGATACCTGCTGCCCACCCTGGGCCCTCAGGACTGTTGAACCTGCACGAGACACACACAGGCACACACCTCCAAACTGCCACACACACACATATACACATCCATTCATTCTACAGACGTTTATTGAGGGCCTACTATGTGCCAGTGGTGGGTCTGGCTGCCGGGGGTAACAGGGGTGAAAACACAGAGAAGAGACCTGTCCTCAGGGAGCCTTCAAGTCTGATGGGGTGATGCGGGAGGTAAGGCCATAAACAAAGGATCCTCAGAATGACTGTTGCACTATTTCATTTGGATTGTGGTAAGTGCTTCCAAGGAATCCAGGATGCCTTGGGGAGAATAACCGGGCCTGGGGCAGGGGAAGAAATACTGAAAAAAGATGAACAGGTTCAGCACGACTGGAGCAGCAAGAAAGAAAGGGAACATTTTGGAAGATGAGGCTGGAGAGGTAAACAGGGGCCAGACCACCCAGGGACTGTGGGAGTTTGGACTTCACACGTGTGGGCGCGCGCACACACACACACACACACACACACACACACACACACACAATTCTTGAAGGTTCCCTCCTCCATCCTGGAGTCCTCATGGTGCCCACAGGATGCAGACTTGTCCTCACCCACTGCTAGCCAGGGATGGGGAGAGGACACAGCGTGGGCCTGCCAGTCCCCTTCTCTCTGCACGCCCTGCAAGGCCCAGGAGTGGAGACCAGGCTGACTCCTGACAGGAAGCAGGATACAATGACCCACGGGTGCCCCTGAGCTTAGGTCCCACATGCAGAGTTGCTGGGAGTGTGGCTGAGGTCAGTACTGATTCCCAGTGGTCACGCCGGGGCCTTTACCGCATGGGCTGGGTGACTGAGACCGCTCCCAGTCGCAGGATGAGAGGTCCCTTGGGGTTTCGGATCTTCTTGATGGCAGATATCTTCATGAGGCTGAGTCGGCGGATGAGATTGAAGCCTTTAGGGGAGACACCAGATGACAAGCTCAGCTGGGCAGGTGAGTGGGGTACTGGCCACTCCAGGAAGATGGTGGAGGGGGGACAACAGGATGAGATAAGCACTCACCAGTCACGTTGGTCGATAAGTCGCTTCTGTGTTCCAACTTGAGTCCTTCTTGCTGTGAAGGTGGGCACCGCTCCCCTGGAAAAGAATTGGCAGTGGGGCATCTGGTGGGCTCAGGCTGAGGTGACTGCACTGCTGGGCTCTTGGGGAACCTGGGGCAGAGCAAGTTCATGTTCCCCACACTGCATCTTTACCCAGGCTCTGCCTTGGGGCTGCTTTCACCTTTTGCCTTCTGACCCTGGCTACCCTGGGAGCCAGTGCACAGATGGGAAGACTGAGGCCTGGCCCAAGGCTACTAAGTAAGTTCATAGCAGAGCAAGATCAGAACTCCTAGAACCCAAATCTCCCTAGGACCCCCAAGTCAGGGGCCAGGCCAGCAAGAGAATGAAAGAAACTCTGGGCAGCCCTACAGCTCAGATGGGGTGGGGAGCTGTGCACATACATGTGCTCCCTCCACAACATACACCCAAGTGGGAGACAGAGGAGCACTGCAGGGGCAAGGCAATGTCAGGTCCACGCACACTGTGTTATATACCAGTGCATGCGCATGTCTGCACATGTGTGAGTTGTAGATGCCTGTGCCACCAGGGATACCGTGTGCTGCTGGTACGCATGTTCTCAGCAATGGGTGGGGTTCCACTTCCCACAGCCAAAACAGACAAGCAGGCCAGACACAAGTCCGAGTCAACAGATTGACTCTTCACCTGGATAACTACCTTATGAAACTGTGAGAAAAGCCTGAGGGCCTGAGTGGACCACAAGCTCAAGGGACCCACCAGAACCTTGGGGCTCCAGACAGAGTATATTAAGGGGGTAAAGGCTCATGCAGAAGGGGATAGCTTAGTCAGGTCTCCAAAACCCTTAAGGGACAGGTAGGCAGTCATGGGCCTGCCTCTTCTCTAGGGCTGATTGAGCAGAAGTAATGAGAGAGTGCTACAACGGGAGAGATGGAGGCTAGAATCAAAAAAAAAAAAAAAAAAAAAAAACCAAAACCTTCTCATCAATGCAGATGGGGTAGCTGGGACAAGCCGGTGGATACAGCTCCTAGAAGCTGGGCATTGGACTCCCTGGATGCCTGGCGGGAAGAAGGAATCCTGGATTCCTAGGCCCAGTGACCCTCCCCTGGAATCTTTCTCCCCCAGGTTTGTCCAGAAAAACTATCACTGTCTTCAGCAGCAGCAGCAGCAATGGGTGACTCACCCCTTGGCAACGGTCCCAAATTCCTTACAGATGTTGAAATTATCTGCCCCAATCCCCAGGGGACCCGGTGAGGGAGAAGAGAGTAAGGCATATATGCAAACATGCAAAAACACATATGTACACCCACAGACAGTCACATGTGCCCCACTCACATCTGCATCTTGGCTTTTCTGCCTCTTTTGGCTGGATTTGGGGTTCTAGGAGTTCTATTTCTGCTCAGCCACACAGCCAGAGGGCACCTAGCAGGGCAGGGCAAGTTGCCTGGTCAACTTCCTCTGGCTTTGGTCCCTGGAAAGCTACACCCTTTGTCCCATCCGGCGTCTGGGCCTTGAGGCGGGCCCTTTATCCAAGATCGCCGTGGAGGAGGAGGAGCACGTGGGCTGGAAGATGGATTCTCCACCACGGCAAGGACTGGAGAGGCCTGGCCTGTTTGGGGACGCAGCTCCCCTCTGCAGGGAGAGCTTGCTGCCGGCTCCTCCCCACCACGCTGGCCCCACCAGCACTCGGGGCACAGGTTGGGTTTATGCATTAGGGTGGGTGGTTCTTCTCACACACAGCGACACAGGAGTATGTACAGATGCACACAGCAACTCTGAGATGTAAACACAGAGAGGCGCAGAGACACACAAATATGTAGACAGAAACACACATCCTCTCTAGCTCACCTCACACAGGCTCGTGTGTGCAAACACCTCAGGCCACCCTGAGCCCAGCCTCTGGACTCTCCTATAAATGCCCACGTGACCCAGGCCCGTGGTCACATACGTGCACAGGACCTCACACCTCAGAGAGCCAGTGGCAGGCCTATGGCACTCTGATCCTCACATCATCTCACCTGTATCTGCCTCATGGCTGCAGATAACACAGAGGCTGAGCAGCCACAAGCCAGGAGCCCAAGATGCCCACATCCTGGTCCAGAGAAGTCGGCCGCAGCCACAGCACCTGAAAACCATAGAGAGCAGGAAGGTGGACTCCTGAGCTCACAGAGCACAATTCCACACGTGGGCAAGCAGCAACCAGCCCATGGGGCCCAGGCGCTGGTACTGGGGTTGCAGGAGGTCTAGCCAGGCGTCAGTCCGCCTCAGAGGCCCAACCACAGGCCTTGGGCTAGGATTTGGGCCGAGGTGATATTCAAAATATTTAACCACTGGTATGGCACGGACACCGAGCAGCCAGAGCAGAATGCTGGCTGGAGCGCTGAAACCAGGTCCAGGCGGCATCTGGCCGTGCCAGTGGACAGTTGCTGGATTGAGGAGAGATCTAGAGGGTCCTTGAAGGCCAGATCACTCGGGATAGCGAGGAAGCTTGAGGCAGAGGCTATTTGCCGAGACACTTGGAAGTATTACGATATTTTATCAACCTGTGCACTGTACTGGTATATGCTAGCCTGGTACCTGGCTAGCCGCATCCAGCTCAGCCAGGCAGCCCTGTCTGGCACCCACAAGGTCAGGGGCTGACAACTGGGCTGAGCCTCCTGGAAGGCATCACAGGATTGAGCGTGAGCCAAGGAAGCCTCTCCCATGGGTGCAGTGGGCGGGAGAACAGGTCAACAGGCTCAGGACCTTGTTGCCACCCTCCCCTGCTGATGGATGCTCGTCTTTTAGTTTTATTAAACCCCGATGGATGGGCCCAAATAAATCCAGGCAGGCTCAGCAAGCGCCCAGCAGAGCCATACATCATCCAGCCTCCCCCGAGACAGGCAGCTCGCTCACACACACACAGTCATGCATGTGTCAGCATGATACACACAGATACACAGGCACATATACACAGAGACATATTTGTGCCCATGTGTGCATACAGTCCTACCTGCACACAGGCATGGTCACAGAGACACATGTTCACGGTACACCTAGACACACCAGCTAGTACGTATACACGTGCACACAGCCAGCCTATGACTACCCCTCCATAGGCCCTCCTGTCGGGAAGTTCTTATGCAAGTCTGACCTCATTCCCTCCAGCTGTAAAGGAATTCTGTTTCCCCTCCCTCTGTTCTGGACAGGGAATGAGAGCAGGAAGGACCCCTAGCCTCAATATATTTGGAGATAGGACCCCAATCTCCTTCCTCCTGGGGCAGAACTGTTCCCCCACCCTATTCATCCCCCATTCTGGTGGTATGCACATCCTATCTCTCAAACCCTATCCTGACCTCCCCCTCCTGCCAGTCAGTGGAAGGACTGCCAACTGTGAGAGGCATGTGAATGTATGTGAACTTCAACGTGTTCCCTGTCCCCTTCCTGCTCCTGACCTCTCGCCTTCACTCCTCTATCCCCAGCCAGAGCAGGGGGCTCCAGGGATAAGACAGAAGCTTCCAAGGAGGTGACCCCATCCATATACGAAGGCACAGATCTGGGGGCAGGGAGAGTCAGAACTGCAATGGAGGTCGAGCTCATCCTGCTTTAAAGAAGGGGACTGAGGTCCAGAGAGGGGATGCCTCTTGCCCCAGGTCACACAGCAAGTCAGGGGCAGAAGGGCCCCTTCAGTCCAGAGCCCCTTGGCAACCCGCTCCACCCCCACTTACCGTGGCTGGGGATCCCCGCCACCTCACTGAGTAATCCAGGCAGCCCAACGCAGTCAACCGCGGGAAGCAGGGCCTGGGTTCCTCAGACCCGCTGGAAGGTCCTCGATTACTTCTGGCCGGCCTCGGGTCCCCAGTTTCCCCTGTGCTGAGCTTTTGGGGCTGAATGCTGCCCGGCTCGCATGCCCGCTCGCCTGCCGGGGACTGCCGGCCACTCCGGGTGGGTGAAGAGGGGGAGGCTCCAGGGGGCTGGGGACTTGCCAGGGCCGCTAATGGAACACAGCTGGACCCGCCCGCCAGGCAGGAGGAGGGAGGGAGGACCGGGAGGGGGCTTCAGCGGTGGCAGAGGCGGCGGGACGCAAGGCCCACTCCTGGCCTGGCTGCGCTCCCAAGCCCATCCCTCCCACTTGCCCCGCCAGGTGAGCGAGCGAGCGGGGCGGGACCCTGCGTGCCCGGAGTTGCCCAGCAAGGGGCTCTGGCGGCAGGCGGGTGGGCGGGGAGTCCGGCCCTTTAAGAGCCAGGCCTGGAGCTTGAAGGGCCTCCCCTGTGCCACCCCCTTCCCCTTCCCTCGCTGGGCCTCCAGAAGGGTGGCGGGGCTGGTGGGAGGGGAGGATGGAGACCCTCCTCCCCAGTTCCGCAGCACCCGTGACGTGGCTGCTGCCCAAGCCTCCTTGGTCAGCTTTTTCCAGTTTCTGAGCCTAACATTCCCAGTTAGTCTGTTCTTTGACCGTCTGAACTGGGGGGAGGGGCCCCCCTCCAGGAGTTGGTGTGTGTGTGTGTGTGCTTGGGTGGGCGCGCGCGTGCGCGCGCGCGCACGCGCTAAATTAACCTCTTCTGCTCTGGACTCAATTCCAGACAAGTGGAACCCAGCGGGTCCCCTTATTCCTACTGACTCCGTGAGGTTAGAAGGGCTCAAATCCCTGTCCTCCGCTCTAGCTTTGTGGTTTTGAACTTACTATTTAACTATGACTCCACTTTCTCATCTGTAAGATGGGATAATGACTGCATATACCTCACAGGTTTGTGAGCAGGAAACAAGTTAGTCTGTAAAAGTGCTTACTAAGGGCACAAAAGAGGAGCTCAATAAATATTCACTGTTATTATCACTATTATTGTGAACGCTGGCAGGAGGTGAGGGCCAAGGACGGGGTGAGGGGGTGAGACTGGACCAGCCCAGTGATGGAGAGGGTTTTGCTTCGTACTCAGGATCCAAGGAACCGAGAGGAATTGAGGTTGGATGAGAGATTGGACTTCTGAGGAGAAGGAAGCAGGTAATATGTCCAGTTCTGTCCAGAGGCAGGAGGATGATCAAGGTGACCCTCCCAAGGGTCTCTCCTGGAGGCAGCAAACGAATTTCTGGGCCCCAAGGTTGAGGAACTATGGAGAAGTAGGTTCAAGAGGCCCTTGAGTGGTAGGAATGCATGTGGTGGGAGCACCTGATGGGGGGGGTGGGGGCTTCCTGGAGAAGCAGCATGGTGGAGCCATAGCCCTGTGGCCCCCATCTAACCAGACGGGCGGCAGGCCTGGGGTTTCCCGCCTCCGGAGCCCGAGGCGCTGAGTCAGCGGAAACCCGCAACCACGGCCACAGAGACACGCCGCTGTGGTCCCTGTGCAGAACTGGCCCAGATGTGGCTATGACAGTGGTGGGGCCTGGGAAGCGCTGAGCTCAGCAGGCAGGAAGTGGAGGGGTGGGGCTTTCTGGGAGCTTTGGCCTGAGGAGTGGACAGGCACCGGCTCCGCCTGCCCATACGGTGCTGCGCCAGTGGCAGGCACTTGGGAATGAATAGACAACACCCATAGGTCAGGCTCTGTGCTAAGAACTTCACATAGGCTAGCTCCTTTATCCTCACAACAGCCCCAGAAGGAGAATTCTATGCTTATCCCCATTTTACAGATGGAGAAACCTGGAGCCCAGGAACAAATCAACTTGCCCAAGATCACGTGGTTAGTGGATGGTGGGGCAGGGGCCCATGCCAGCTAGGCTGGACCCACAGCACACGCTCTTAACCACTGTGCCATCCTGGACAACTCCTATATCCTTCCTCCATTCATATCCCAGACCCTACCAGGCAGGAGGGGACAGCTGGATGCAGTCTAGAAATGGGCCTATGCCCCTTCCTGCCCCTGACACATATGTGCACCCATCCAGAAGCGTGCAGTTAGATATGTTCTCTCACGACACGTGTATAGACTCCACGTGCATATGTAGACACTTAGGTTCACACAGACACATGCACACACTTGATACTCCTCCGTGTAAACAGACACACAGAGACACATGTGTGAGCACAGAAGAAGCCACAGAAATATATCCCCGGACGTACTCAAACACAGGTGCATAATTTTCAGAATGCATATACTTGGCACTTCTTTTACTTGGATATGCACACATGAGACATATGCATGCACACGCAGACATGTGTGCACAAACCTACACATAGAAACACACACCTGTGCCCACAGGCATAATTCTTCATATATGCAAACAGAGAAACCTGCAGACCTACAGCACATACACATGTGTGCACACAGACACAGGTGGCCACACAGACTCGGCTCCCGCAGAAACCCCGACTCACACACGTACACACCAATGCGCATCCACACACACGCAGGCAGCGATGCTGACACACTTACATGCACTCAGCCCCAGAAAGCCCTGCATGCCAGCAAGCAGGGTATCCCGTGGGGCTGGGCTCAGTGCCCTCACCCCAGATGGCATCGCCACTAGGTAATCAACGCTGCTAATTGCCACCAGCTGCCCCGGAGCCTGCCTGCCACTGCCGGGCGGGGCTCCCAGGCCTCCTGGGCCTGGGGTTGTGTGCCCAGATGTCGGCAGTGCCAAAGGCCCACCCACCCCATTGTTCCTGCTGGCCACTGGGGAATCCCCAGCTGGCAGGGGCAGCAGCACCTGGGCTGGCTAGAGTGAAGAGCCAAGACAGGGCCTGGTCCCAGGTCAAGCCCAGGAGCTCCCACCCAGCCAAGCAGAGGTGAGCTGAACCGCCACAGGCACGCGTGCACACCTGGGCCCCGGCACATGGGCGCACACATACACACACGGGCGTATCACACTTAGCCGAAACAGACCTCTTGACTGTTCCCCACAGAGCTGCATCTCCCTGTCTTCCTCAGTCTGATAAACACCACCATAATTCATTCAGATGCTCAGGCAAACAACCTAGGAGTCATCCTTGGCTCCTTCCTTTCCCCTGCCATCCCTGCTATCCTGTTGATTCTACAACCAAAACGCAGCCCGCATCCACCTGCTTCTCCCCGGTCTCACCCAAGCCACCATCCTCTTTTGCCTGGACTGTTGCAGGAGCCTCCCGACCCCCTACTTCCCACCCAGCAGCCAGCAAGACCTTTCCAAACCTGGATCCACTGGCTTCACTCTCCTGCTTCAATCCTCCAGTTTTCATTTCACCTAGAAGAAACCCCCAAATCCTTCCCTTGGCCTTACCAAGTACTTCAAGATCTGGCCTCTGCCTTCCTGTCCAGCCGTCTCACCCCCAGAAGCTGTGGTCCCACGGGCCTCCTTTCTCAGTCCTAAATTCACCAAGGTGGTTTTCTCCTCCGGGCTTTTGTACCAAGTCACCCCTCTGGAAGGATTTGTCCCTGATCTTTGCAAGGCTGGCTCTTTGACATCCAGGTCTCACCTCATAAGTCACCTCCTCAGAGTGGCCTTCCCTGACCACCAGGTCTAGAGGGGCCCCGAGTCACTCTCTAGCACGTGACTCTGTTTGAAACCTCTGCATAGCTCCGGCATTTGTGTACTGTCTTTCTTTACTAATAAGCAAGAGTCTCCAGGAGGGGCCTTGTCCGCTGGTACCCACTGCCCTGCAGAGGAGCCTGGCACCCCACAGGCAGCCAGTGGTGAATTAGCAGATGAACGCATACAAGCACTATCTGGGCTCTCAGACACAGACGGCCCCCACAGGAGCACAGACATGAATGTTCCTGTGGGCAGAGATACACACACATGCCCAGCTTCTGGGTCCCAGAGGAGAGACTGAGATCAGAGGACCACGGTCTCCTTCTGCCTCCTTGGGTTTCTCTGGGTGTCTCTGTCCCGTCTCTTTGTGACTCCGGCTTGTCTCTTGTGGTGTGCTCCAAGGACAAAGGACAAGATAAACTCAAAGGGCAAATAGTGCCAGAACAAAGAGTTACAGCACTCCTGTCACTCTGTCACAGTGCGACCATTGCAATGTCCCAGAGCCCTCCCAAGCAGTATGCCCTGTCCCTTTCCCATCCCATATAAGGAAGGACATTTGCCCCGTTTTTCTCCGCTCAGCACGTTGAGAGTATACATACTCTGCCCAGTCAGCAGATGCCAGGCAGTTTCCCTGGCTATAAAAACAGACAAGCAACCCATGCTCAGGGTCGACTTTCCCTGGCTACCAGGAAGTCGGCCCGCTGTTCTTGCAGCAACCCTTCTCTTTAATAAACTCTATCTTCCTTACATTCTGCCTTGTGTCTGGAAATTATTTTCCAACCCGCGCTCAGACCACGACATCTCTCTCACTGAATCTGGCCTGCTTTCTCTGCATCTGGTTCTCTAGCTCTCTTTCCTTCCTCTCTGTGACTCCGGCCCCCTCTCCAGCTCTCTCTCATCTTTGTCTCTGTTTCTGTCTCTTCTGTTGCCCTCTGTTTTTGGATCTGCGTCTCTAACTCTGCATCTCCCTCTGCGTCTCGGGTCTGTTTCTCGCACTTTCTGCGTCTTTATGTCCTTATCTCCTATCTCTCTTTGTCTTGGAGCTTTCGTGTTCTCTGCTTCTCTTCACCCTGTCTCTTTCTCTCCGTCTCTCACTGGTTGTGTCTCTGTTTCTGGCTGTGTCTCTGTTTCTGGCTCTGTATCTCTGACTCTCTGACTGTGTCTCTCGTTCTCCCTCCTTCCTTCTCCTTGCTCTACATCAGCCCTGCCACCATGTCTCCACGGCTCTCTGCATCCCCGTGGCAGGGGGACCCATCTTTCACCTCTGGTGGCAGCTTTATGGTCCCAGCAGGTGGGGTGGTGCTCCACTTTGCTGATGCCCTCCTGCTCCGCAGGGCCATGGCGAGCTCCACACTGACACCCCAGCCCTGGCAACTTTGGCCCTGGAAACGGCATTCTTAGATGCCCGACAAGGGTGTCTTACTTCAGTAGCACATGACACCAGGCACCTGTTTGGAGCTTCTGGAGAGGTAAGCCCAGGCTCTGATGGGCTTTGAAGTGGATGTGGCAATGGTCAGGCAGGTAGACACTGGGGGAGGAAGGGGGAACGCTCCAGGCATCCTGGACCCCAGCTTGGTTGTCCCCTGGGCTCTGCCCACCTGTTCTGAGGGACCTGTGGAGAGGTGACAGGCACAAGAGCCCTGGATTCCAGACCTACCTCTACCCACTGTGTGCCCCTGGGCCCCAGCCTCCCCACCATACGAAGAGGTAAACCGTAGGATCCCATGTTAACCCACCTGGTGTGTTAAAGCACCTCAAACCACCTTGCCTGATTACCTCAGTAACTCTCAACCAGGGCAGTTTTGCTCCCCAGGAAACATTTGGCAATGTCTGGAGACATTCTGGGTCATCGCAACTTGGTGGGGGGACACCTCCTCGCATCCAGAGGGTAGAGGCCAGGGACGCTGCTAAACATCCTGCCATGCACAGAACAGTCTGGCACAATACAGAATTATCTGATCCAAAATGCTCTCCCCTGAGGGGAAGATTCCACTCCTCAGAATTCCCACGCTCTCTGACCTGCACTAAACTCTTAATCATGCTCTGACCAGGGGTGGGGGGCTGTTAGAAGACAGTAGGGAATGATTCTGCCTCTGCCTTTAACAGCAGCTAACATTTACTGCGCCCTTTTGAAGTGCTGGCCGGCACCATACACAGAGAAACTCATTTTAGTCTCACAACAACGGCAGGAGGCCCAGGCACTGTTACGATCCCCATTCTAAGCCCGAGGAGACAGGCAGAGAGAACATGAGGAATCAGCTCAAGGTTACACAGCTGGCAAGGATGGAGCTAGACAGGAACTGGTCACTTAGGGACAGACCCACAGGGCAGAGTCGTCTCTGGAAAGGAGCCCACACAGCAGGGGCCTGGGCAAGTCCTTTTCCCTCTCTAGGCCGCCATTTTTTTCACCTGTCAAATGAGATCTACTCTCTCATTTAACCCGGCAACAATTCTAGGAGGTGAGGCACTGTTACCACCACTTCACAGGCTAGAAAGGCAAAGATTCATGATTTAAGTCTCACGGTCATAGGGCTGGGAAGTGGTGGCACAGAGATTTGAACTCAGCTCTGCCTGACTCCAGGGCCCATGATCTTAGTCAGGACACCTGCCCCCTGCCCCCTGCCCCCTCAACCAAGGTGCTATAAAGCAGGAGAGCAGAAGCTCTGGAGCTTAGAGGACTTGTTAAACACAGACTGTTGGGCCCCACCCCCAGAATTTCTGATTCATCAGAGTTTGCTTTTCAAATAAGTCCCCAAGCAAGGCTGGTGCTGCCAGCCCAGGGATCACATTTGAGAACCCCTGCGATAGAGCATCGCCTGTACCTGGGTTCAAAATCCTGGCTCTGTAACTTGGTGGTATCACTTAACCTCTTCCTCGGAAAATCAGAAATACAGCAATATCTGTCACTTAGGGTTTGCTGAAAGGATTAAGGGAGAGAATGGCAAAGAGAAAAGTGCACTCACGCTGCTGGCACCTAGTAAATATGCTCATAAATGCTCGCCAGCCTAACAATCCCCAACACAGGAAAGTCCCTCCCCCCCAGACAGACTGGAAGGTCCCAGGGGTGAAGGACTAAGCAAAGGACTAAAACTTCCTTTTCTCCTGTCTACCAGCCACCTCCCCAGGTCTGCACAGAGCAGGACACAGAGATGACATCTCAGAACAAACACAGCAGGGACAGTGGGATGTAGCCCACATCTGCCAAGGCATCCCAAGTGTCCTTTGCCCCATGGCACAAGGCCTGTGGAGAGGGGTGAGGGTGGAGCACAGGCAGCACTGAAGACCCCCAGATGGACCTGGCCCCTAGCCTTCCTCCAGGCCCTGCCCCATCCCCAATAATCCCTTTTGGGACAAGAGTTGGCCTCCCAAGGCCCTGGTAGGATAGTTTGTATACCCATACCCAAGCAACCCTTTGGGTACCAACCAACTCAACTCACAGTCCTGTTGTGCTGTGCGACCTTTAGCCAATCGCTAGGCCTCTCTAGGTCTTAGTTTCTTTACCTAAAAGTCAAACAAGAACTCAGCATAGTGGTTAACAGTGGCGGCTCCAGCCCCAGAATAACTGGGTTCAAACCCCACTCCTGCCACTTACTAGCTGTGTGACTTTTGGCAAATCCCTTCATCTCTTAGAGAGAGCTTCAGTTTCCTTGTTGGTAAAATGGAATTGTCCATGGCTCACAGGGATGCTGTGAGCGTTACCTGAGAGGACAAATTTCAAGTGCTGAGCACAGTTCCTGGAGCTCAATAGATGCCAGGTATTCCATACATGCGATGAGAGAGTGTAACCTTACCACCACTACAAACACAATCTGTTGGCTGCCTTCCCTTCCCACCTGTCCCTCACATGTTTAGCCTTGAGACTATCTTCACCTTCCTTCCCAATAGGGGCTGGGGAAGGCAGCTGGGAACAGTGTCCCAGAAGGGGTAGATCTGAGCAGAAGCTTGGAAGAGGGAGGGGTGTAATCAATTATCAGCCTGCTAGACTGTAAGCCAAAGAAAGCGCTGTTTTTGCTACCATTTTATCCCCAGAGCCTATGACAGAGACTAGGCACTTTATAAATACTGGCTGCAGGAATGAAAGAGGGCCCGGGACAAACTCCCTTCCGTGGAGAGCAAGCCAAGGAGTCTCCTGTGTGAGGCGTGGTGGGGAGAGGAGCACTCAGGGACTCCCGGATTCTCGTTTTGCATGCTCTGCATGCAAAAGCCTCAGACGGTTGGACTCATAAATTCTTTGAAACCTGGAATCTCTGGTAGAGAGAAACTCTGGCTGCTGCCCAGCCCCACCTCCTCCCAGTAGTGCCCAGGGCTGGGCTTGGGAGGCCTGACAACCTAGCTGGAAAGGGAGGCTGAGGGAGTGGGCAGGCAAGGGAAAATTCAGAATGAAAACCAAACTTTTTCATCCAGGCAAAAAATAAAATCTAAGCTCAGAGAGGGTTTAATCCTGGCTCTGCTACTTCCTGGTTTTGTTCTCTTCCTTCACCTCTCTGAACCCTTAGTCTCCATATCTGTAAAATGGGGTGATAATGATAACACCCACCCACATGGAATTGTTTGGAGGATTCAAGGCGATAATATATGAAACTAAGCTAAGTCCATAGTAAATGCTCAAAAATGTGCATTATTATCATTATGATTATTGGGGAGGGCTATATAATTCACCAGGGACTCTTGCCCTGCACCTCACACCCATGCTCATCCCCTTCCTATTTACAAAGCTGATTTCATGTAGCTTTGAAAGGTCAATGACATTTCCAACAGATATCAGACTTTTTTTTTTTTCCCCATTAAGTGGCCTAAATAACAAATAATATGTAAAGAAATAAAACCAACTTGAGTATTGTCAGCCTTGACCATTCAGAAAAGGCTAGATACTGGTGTTTGGAAGACAGAGGACAGGTGGTTAGAAGGTGGGGAGAAAAAGCCTGGGACTGGGGAGCTGGCTTCAGGGCCAGGGTCAACCTTGATGCACTGTTTGGCTTTAGGAGGGCCCCTGCCCTTTGCCAACAAGGAAAAGTTGATCTTAGGGACTCTTGAGTCCCTTCCATTCCCCAAGTCTGAGGCTCTTAAACCTGTAATGACCCAAACATGCCTCCTCCTCAGAAAGGGGAACAGGGTGAGGTGAGCCAGACCCATGCAAAGCCAGGATGCTGCCCCTCCTCTCCCCCGCTCTGGCCCATGTGTTCCACATTCACCTAAGTGCCCCTGTGACCAGGCCCCAACCACCTTAGCTGAGCCCCAGGGGGAGGGTGGGCAGGGCGAGTTCACCACACCCATTAATCCTCCTCTGTACATGTAGAAGGGGAGAAAAATAGGTGCTAGAGATGATAACTAACTTCCTGAGCTGGGACTGAACCCACGTGTAACACCCAACATGTCGTTGCTGCTTGTTAAAAACTAACTTTTTGGCAAGGGCGCACCACCCAGCTTGCGGGATCTTAGTTCCCCGACCAGGAATGGAACCCGGCCCGGCAGTGAGGGCACCGAGTCCTAACCACTGGACCGCCAGGTAATTCCCGTAAAAAAATAATTTTAATCATCAGGACGATCCTAAGTATTTATCATTATTCCCATTTCACAGGTGAATGGGTGTCATCCTCAACTTGAGCGCTTTACAGTAAGGAAACGAGCCCTAAGAAGTGGCTAGCTAAGAGTCGGAGCTGGGATTCGAATCCAGGGCTATCACAGCACAATCTGCTGTGTGATAGGCCCCTTCCTCTCCCCTGGGCTCTGCTTTCTCATCTGTTGAATGGGGATGCTAACTCCGGAACCTCTAAGATCCAAGTTGGGACTTTTTGCTGCTCCGAGCCCAGGTCCCCACCCAGAAGCCTAGAACATCTCCGTGGGCCTGGGCGGGAGAGAAGGGCAGGTGTAGACGTGACTGTCCCACGGGCGGGTGGGGGATGGGGGGCTGCCGCCAGACACACAAAAACAACTAAATAAATCAGGACCGGGAACTCCTAATCCTTCCCGGCTGTGGCTGCTGCCGCTCACCCAGCCTGGGCCGCCATCGCCTGGCCAGCTCCCGGGCCTGGGAGGGGGACATGGCACAGCCAAGAGCGCAGAGTCGGGCCAACAGGATCAGAGCGATGCCAGGCCGTCAAGGCGGCCTAGGTTCCCGAGATGGGGGGAAGGCCCTGCCGGCAGGGTGACTCAGGCCGCCCAGACCCCCTCCCGCGTAGGCACGTTCCCGCGCCTCAGTCTATTTTTAGAGCCGGCTCCAGGCCTGAGCGTTGAGGGGCAGGGAAGGGATTGCTGGTGGGGATCAGGCGCCTGACCAGCTCCTCCAGCTCGGGACTTAAGCCCCAGGACCTCCAGCTATTGTATCTAGAAAAGAACGGAAACACTTGGGGTGTGGGGGGAGGTGCAGGCCCAGAAAATGCATCCCCCCTTTCCCCCCGCCTGCTCCGCAAGGCCTGGCAGTTCCAGGGAGCTGGGCGCGGCCTCCCGAGAAACGACCTCTGTTAAGTGGGGCCGGGAGCTTCCCGACGGTTGGTCTGTCTGGCTATTGGACTGAGGGCCAGAGCGGGCTGGGCTCCCGAGCGACCGCAGTGAATGGGGCGGGGCGGGGCGGGGCGGGGCGGGGCGGGGCGCGGGTCGGGAGTGCTGGGGTGAGGGGAGGATGCTTCCAGGTTCGGGAGATCCCGACCCCACCCCGCCATAAGCCACGCTTCTATCCCTCCTTGGGCCGCACCCACGGCCCCGGTGGCTTCCCTGACTCCGCCCTAGGCCCCGCCTCCTATCTGGCTCCGCCGGGAGCCAACCTGTATCCGGTCCCAAAGGTCCAGGTAGGTCTAGATGCCGGGCGTCTAACAGCCTGGGACTGGAGCTGAGGCTGCCTTTGGGGGCCGGGTTAGAAGTGAAAGGAATGGGGGCCTCTCCCTCCCCCAGCGTGGGGTCGGGGAGAAGGAGAGCGTCGGGGGGCAACAATGGCGCCATTGACGGGGAGGCCTCTAGGCTGGGGACGTATCTATCTGTGGGAGCCAGGCGGTTTTGGAGGCTGAAGTGGTGGAGGCAGCCCGGAGCACGGAAACACCCCTGTGTACGCGGGCACAGACCTGCGCGCGGATGGACCTGGGCAGAGGTCTCTGGCCTGATGCCCCTACTACTGGGCCCTAGAGGCTGAGGCCACAGTCCTGGGGAGTGGGGGCAGCTGATGGCCCCAAATACAGACGCTCTCCTATCGAGCTCAGGGACACGGGGTTTGGAAAGGCCCAAGTGGAGGCCCATCCCACTGGGGGTGAGGGGCAGAGGATGAGAGGCGGAGCCTGTCTCCCAGCACCGGCCCTCCATCTAGTGGGAAGTTTGGGAATCGCGGGATGCAGAGATGGGGTGGGGGGAGGGGTCCATTGCACCCCGAATCCTTCCTTCTCCTCCCTCGATGTTCTGCTGACGCCTTCACACCACCATCCTGCTCTGCCCCATCTCAGGGATTCGCCCCAGATAGTCATTGGAAGATCTGCCCTCCCCCCTTCCCCCCAAGTCCTGTCCCTTCTTCCTCATAATTATCTATGGATAATGCTTCTGTCCATCACTGCCACCACCAGGGGTCCAGGCAGCCACCATCCTTTGCCTGGATCCCTGCAGCTCCTGCCAGCTGCTTTCCCTGCCTCAAATTTTACCCTCTCCCTATTCATGTTCTACTAATAGCCAATTAAATGTTTCTAAACCAGAAATCTGCTCGGGTCTCTTCTTTGATTAAAATTTTTCGGTGGCTTCTTATGGTCAGATTAACTCCAAACCTTCGCTTGGGATTTAGGAGGCTCTTCATCACCCAGCCCCACCTCCTTCAGTCCCAGCTATTCTCACAGGGCAATTGTCAGTTCCTCACACACCCCTGTTGGCTCTTACCTTGAGGCCTTCATACCTGCTGTTCCCTCTTCCTGGAACACTTTTCCTTGCTGTCTTCAGGACGCATCTGGCAAAAACTTCCCTCCTTGAGAGGCTTTTCCCGACCTTCTGGCATGAGTTAGGTGCCCCTTGTCTGAGCTCCCACAGGACCCAGTGCCCGGTCTCTCATCACCTATCTACTTTTTGTGGCAGGATAATTTATTGAAATGTTAATTATTTTGCTCCCTTCCCAGTTCCAAGCTGGAATCTGAACCCTTTGATTTTTCTAGCCTCTGGAAACTTGTGCAGGGTTGAACATAAAAGCTGCTTGAAGTCTGATGATGCATCCTGATTTTGAAAAAGCTAATCTTCTGGAAGTGACTGTGCTAGGTGTTCCCAAGGGGATGGGGAGAAGAGGGCAGCCAACGTGGGCAGAGAAAGGAGAGAGAGCAGCTAGCTGCAGAGGAGCCAGAAGTGGGGGTCGTCTGAATGGTGGGGATCTGTGGCCGGCAGCCCCTCCCCTGACAGATGATGGGAGCTGGGGGGCAGGTGGAGCACCTGGGGAGGCTGGAGCCCAAGCACTGAGGTACTAGCCTCAACGCTTCCGGGTGGCAGAGGAACAGCTGAGTTGCCGAACCTCAAGGGACCACATGGACTAGAACAACGGGCATCTATCTCTGTGTAACTAGTGTACCCAGAATCAGGACTCCATGCTTAGACCCGGGTGGGACAGCAGGTCCTTGCACGAGCCTATCGAGAAAGTGGCAGGCGGCCCCGGGGATGGTTGAGATTGAATCTTCTGCCAACTTCTAGGCAAGGGCTAGAGTGAGAGTCAGATTGGAGCTGATTTAATGAGAATACAGAAATAGTGTGTTTCTTGAGTCTGTGTGCCAATAGTCCCACCTGCTCCACCTGTCTGTGTATCTCACTGCAGGACTGAGACTAGGTGTGCCTCATTCAGAACTGAATCCTTAGGACCCAGCATGGTGCCTGGCACATAGTAAGTATGCATTCAAAATGTATTTGCGGGACTTCCCTGGCGGTCCAGTGGTTAAGACTTTGCCTTCCAATGCAGAGGGTGCAGGTTCGATCTCTGGTCGGGGAGCTAAGATCCCACATGCCTCAGGGCCAATAAACCAAAACATAAAACAGAAGCGATATTATAACAAATTCAATAAAGACTGCAAAAATGGTCCACGTTAAAAAGAAATCTTTAAAAAAAGAATTTGTCGAATTCATTTATCCTCGGTTGCTACAGAAATCTTTCTAAAACCCAAGTCTGTTCCAGTGATTTGCCGGCAGCCCTCAGGATAAAATCCAAACCCCTACCGCAGCCCACAAGGCCCACTATGATCAGAACCTGCCTCCCTCGCCGCCTCATCTCTGCAGCCCATCCTCCTCGCATTCCCCTCTCCACCCAAACCGTATGATTTGCAATTTTCCAAACTTGCCAGGTTGTTTCATGCCTTCACGCCTTTGCTTACGTGGCAGCCTCTGCTGGGAGTGCCCTTTCCCCTTTCTCTGCCTGCTGAGCGTTCAGTCTTCAAAGCTCAGTGCAAGTGTTGCCTTCTTTAAGTGGCCTTCCCTGACACCCTCCCCACGAAGACAGAGGAGACCCCTCCTGCTCTGGGGCCTATTGCTCATGTCCAGGTCTGGCTCCCTCTTCCCCAGGCCCCATTTCCTGGACTGTGGGCTGCTCTAGTGTGATGAGTCCCCAGTGCCCAGAGCAGTGCCAGGTACACCATAGGTTCTCCATAAATCCTCCCTGTCCACTGAGCGTTAGGCCTGACCCTGCCATGGTCTCCAGATGTAACTTTGCAACCTCTCCCCTCTATGGGCCTCAGTTTTTCTCTCTGCACAATGAGGGGAGTGGAACTCAATGGTCTCTAATGGCCCTTCCTTCCCTCAGTTAGGCTTGGAAGTGATGGTGTGTAGAACATAAATCACCTGTGTGCATTGCCTGCCAGCTAAGGGCAGAGCCTGCTCAGACATGCAGCTGCACATGGTAGCACCCAGGGGCCACATGGAAGCCAACCCCTGCCTAAACAGCTATACGTGACACTCTCACACTCAAGTAGACGTGGCCTTCATCTCCAATCAACCACTGGCCCTGACAGTGAAAAACTCAGCAGCAGCTGGAGCTGCCAGTCTAGCAGCAAGTTGATATGCAAGGAAGGAGCCTCCTGCAATATGCATGCCTTGAGGCTGGACACCACTGGGGCTCTCCCCTTCCCAGGCCTGCATATGCAACACCCTCCCTCCACCCCCAGGTCTAGACGCAGATATGGTCAGTCTGTGGTGGGGCACCAAGGGCCAGAGCTTTAGCTCTACCTGCTTCCTGGATACCTGGGAACCTTAAATTCTACATTCATTCATTCATCCATTCAACATTAGCTATGAAGTTCATATCATATGCCAGGCAATGGTATGAATGTCAGTGACTATCACCCTTTTTCACCCTCAGAGGCTTACAGTCTAGTGGGGGAAACAGACAATAAATAGGAAATAGGTGCTATAATTTCAGATTGGGAGAAGTGGTACTATGGAAGGATTAGGGTGATGTGACAGAAAATGGTCCAGAGGGCAAGGGGTATGCAGGAGGTGGCATCAGAGCGTCAATCAAAAGATGAGGAGCAGCAAAGCAGATAGCCGGGGAAGAGCCTTTCAAGTGGTAGGTATAGCATATGCAAAGGCCCTGGGGTGGGAGAAACCATGAAATGTGTTCGAGGAGCACAAAGGAGGCCATGTGGCTGGAGCTCTGTCAGAGTGATAGGCAGGGACATCAGGCCCTGCCTCTTGGGCCACTGTGAGGAAACTTAACTTTATTCTAAGAGCAACGAGAGGCCCCTGGAAGGTTTTGGGCAGAAAAAACAAAATCCATCCCTTCCCCCTGCTTCCTTCCTCCTTGGTATCCTTCTTAGAAAGTATGTCTTCCTCATCTTTACATGGTCAGTGCCCAGCTCAGGGCCTGGCACAATTTGGCATTGGACAATGTTTACTGAATAAATGAATGACCAAACCAGCCTCTTCTGGCTCAAGGCTTGACTGAGTGGCTCCGAGAGGGTCAGCTGGGCTGCTGAGGAATCTCTGGGCAGCTCAGGATGGGAGTCACCTGGGCCAGACTAAGACATTTAGATGTCCTAGTACTCCCCATACATGATTCATAATAGAAATGATAGTAACCCATGAAGCATAATACTTACGTGTATGCTGAAATGAAAACAACTTCTTTTGGGATTTTTCAATAGCAAAACTGTGGATAAGTTCATTGAAGCAGTATTTCTTCCCGCTTTTGTGTGTGTGTGTGTGTGTGTGTGTGTGTGTGTGTGTGTGTACGTATGTTGCTGCCGCCTTGCTGGTGCCCCAAGCTGGACTGCCTGTTGGGTCACCCAGGTGCTAGATGGCAGGCCCGGCCTGACTGTCCCCTTGGTGACATGGTCTTGGCTCTTGAGCTCAGGATAACGGGGAGCACAAAGGGTGCCACGGTGGCCCAGGCCTGATAGCGAGCAGCCTCAGAGCAGCGTTGCTGGCAGCTTTTCAAGGCTGTACCAGTGTGCAGCTGCTCAGTGTGAGAACTCTGGTAATACCCCCTTGGGCCACCAAGCCTTGCCCCTACCCATGCCTGACCCTCTGAAACTGTAAAAAGTGATCCAAGCCCTAAGAAACTTCTCAGCAGAGGAATCCAAGGCTTAGAGAGGTTATTTAACTTTCCCAAGGCCTCTCAGCAAGTTGGGGATGGAGTTGTGGTTTGAGCACAAGCCTGGCCCCCAAAGCAGACTCCATTCCCTTCCTGGGGGTGGGTGGGCTGGGCTGGGGAAGAACGCCAAAGGGCACAGCCTACCTGCCCATATCTGGACCCACAGAGCTGACAAGAACAAACAGTGGAGCTGGACCCAGCCCAGCCTTGAGGTGGGCCCAGCCCTGCCCTCCCCTCAGCCTTTCACTGCCCAGCTGGGCTCTAGGCCTCTAAGCTCAACTCTCCCCCAAGCCCCTCTCTGAGGTCTAGAGATGGACCCTCATCTAAGGTCCTTGTGTGGGTTCCACAGCATCACACGGGTACAGCAGTGGGCACCCAGGAGGGGCTCTAGAAGCCTGAGCTGGCACAGCCCTCGGGTTCTGGGTCTTAGGATTTGCCCTCACTTTTGTCCCACGGTGGTATACTTCACGGTTTCTATCCTTCCCTCCATGGCTCAACCCGCAACCACACCTGCTCTGTGTATGGACCCTGCTGGGAGTTAGGCTCAGTCCCCGCCTGGGAGGAATGTGGACCTCCTAGCCTCCTCCTCACTGGAGACGGCTCAGGAAACAAACAAAGCAGGTCGGTGATTCTCAGGGAGAACGGGAACCTGGGTGGCTAAGGGCAGCATCCCCACATGCAGGCCAGTTTTCCCAATCCGACCCAGGCTGAGCTCTGCCTCCACTGGGTTCCAGTACTGCCCCCCTCCCCTCCATGGGTGGGAAGAGACAAATGAGCCTGAGGAAGTGGAGGAGGGGAGTCAGCGATCGACGGCATTAACATGGTGCCCAAATTAAATATTGACTTTCTTGGTTGTCTCTGGGGATGACTGGATCGATGGCTGGGGCTGTGCCATGCCGTCGCAGGGGATGGGGACATACCAGCCTGAAGCAGGCCCCGTGGGGAGCTGAGACTGTGGGGATGACTCACCTCTGCTCCTGCCTGGTCAGAAGAAGCAGGGACAAGGGCTGCAGAGAGCCCAGGGCACCGGATCTGTATCTCCATCTTGTGCCTGGGAGCTCCCGATGGAGTCTTAACGTTCCCTCCTCCCAGAAGACCTTAGAGCCACGGTTTTGCTGAATGCCCACCCCTATCCTCCCCGACCCTCCTTCAGGAACTGTGGCTGGCCTGCAGCCCAACAAATGAGGAGAATCAATCTCTGTGATGATATCCATTACCAGGTCTCAGGACCCTGCCTCCCAGGATGGTAGGGCTGGTTATTTTTGGTCTGTCATTATGCAGGATCTTGGGGAGGGGGTAAAGATGGCCTCTCCATTCTTGGAAACATTCCATCATCCTGTCCAGCCAATTCACCTTCAGAGCCAACAGTGGCCCCTGACCTTTCTCTCCCTCTTTTCGTAGCTCCACTTCAAGAATTGTCTATCCTGTATTAATTTCTTCACCTCCCACTCACTCTACAGCCTGCTCCAATACGGCTTCCTGCCATGCCAGTAACTCTAGTCCCGCCCTTCTCCTGAATTCTAGTCCTATATGTCTAACCATCTACTTCCTACTTGAAATTCCCCCATGACTATCTCCGAGGTATTGCAAGGTTAACATGTTCTAGGTGAAAGTCATGATTGTCCCCCGCCAAAGCTGGTCCTCTTCCTGGCCTCCAAATTCAATGGCATGGTCATCCATCCAGGTGTGTAAGACAGAAGCCCACAAGTCACCCTTGGCTCCTTCTGATACCGTCCATACCAGGGGCTGACAATTCCACCATTGCATACATAGAGATTCCATGCTCCCTCCGTAGCATCCCCCTAAGTTAAAGTTTCCTTTGTATGGATGGTCTCTTCACCGGTCTCTCTGCATCCATCTCACTCTTCAGTAACTGCCCCCCATCCATTGCCCATCCACCCAGAGCAATCCTATTAAATCTGATCATGCCACCCGCTGCCCAACACCCTTCTTGACTTCCCACTAGTCTGAAACGCCAAAACTCTTACTGGAGTCTCCTCTGCCCTGGACACTTAGCATGTGTTTTGAGGGCCTGAGAGGGTAGGGGTGTTCCTGGGGTGGGTGTTCTTGGAGGAGTGCAGGGAGGAATAATGGAGGATACTGGGGACTGGCTCTAAAAAGCCCCAACTACTGGACCCAGGGCTGCCCGGGGGGGGTGGGCAAGAGGAAGCCTCAAGGGAAATAAGCCAGAGAGACAGAAGTTGGCAGCATCCTGCACCCAGGTCCTCCCTCAGGCCACCTAGGTCCCCTAATTTCCTTTTAAGTGGTGCATAATGGAAGTGAATTAAACCCACATGAGTTTAATGTGTCTGTTCAAGTGCCATTCCTAACCTGTCTCCCTTCTCCCAGGGGCAGGGCTGCAGGTGGGAAAAAGGAAGACAGGCTGTGGGGGTGATGTAGGGGTGAGGGGAGTGTGGGGGGGTGCCCTTCCCCCAGCCCTGCTGAGGTCGACCTGACACCAGTGCACAGGTCTCCTCGGGACTTCCTCCTACTTCCCCAACACTCCCTCCCCGCCCACTTGTGTCCCCTGAATACCTAGATTCCAGGAACACCGACTTAGGGCCTACTTGGTGCTGGTGCTGTGCTGGGAACCTGCCTTACATCACCTCCATGAACACTCCCATGACCCAGTGAAGCAGGTAGTACTCCTACCTCCTTTTCAGAGGTCACTGAGTTGACTTGCCCAAGGTCACTGTGTTTGTTCTGTCTAGAGCTGTGCTGTCCAATATGACAGCCACTCGCCACATGTGGCTACTGAGTCCTCAGGATGTGGCTCTTCTGAATTGAGATGTGCTGTACATGTAATGCACACACTGGATTTCAGAGACTTAGTATGGAACAAGAATGTTAAGTGTCTCATCCATAATCGTCTATATTGATTATGTGTTAAAATGATAGTATTTTTGATATAGTGGGTTAAATATGTTATTAAAATGAATTTCATCTTTTATTTTTAAAAATAGCTACTGGACTTCCCTGGTGGTGCAGTGGTTAAGAATCCGCCTACCAATGCAGGGCACACAGGTTCGATCCCTCGTCTGGGAAGATCCCACATGCCGCGGAGCAACTAAGCCTGTGTGCCACAGCTACTGAGCCTGTGCTCTGGAGCCTGGGAGCCACAACTGCTGAGCCCACGTGCCACAACTACTGAAGCCCACGCGCCTAGAGCCTGGGCTCCGCAACAAGAGAAGCCACCACAATGAGAAGCCTGCGCACCTCAACGAAGAGTAGCCCCTGCTCTCTGTAACTACAGAAAGCCCGCGTGCAGCAACAAAGACCCAAAGCAGCCAAAAATAAATAAATAAAATAATTTTAAAAAATAGCTACTGGAAAGTTTTAAATTACATATGTAGTTTGCATTATATTTTTGTTGGACATTCCCCAGGGTCTGGTCTTACGAAAGCAGGGGTGGTCTGCTCACCCGTGACCTTGCCACAGTCTGCAAGGCATGGAAAGGCTCCAGGTGAGCCTGGTTGAGCTTCTCAGGCTGTCTCTTTATTGCTTGGGGGGCAGCGTCCCATTCAGCACCCTGGACAGCACCCAGGGCTGGCTTCCCACCTGGGGTCCTAATATATCTAGCACAGAGGCCCAGGAAGGAATAACTGGGGGAGGGGTGGATACCACCTGCAAAACTCTCCCCAGGAATAATCTCAAGTCATGTTCTGGATACCCAGTGAGGAAGGCTGGGTAAGGATTATCGGTAACCCCATTTTGCAGATAAGAAAACCAATGTTCCCAGAGATTTGTGCATTCCATCTGTTCACTCAGTAAAGAGCCACCGAGGCCTGCTCCACATGGAGCCCTCGGCTGAGTGCACAAACCCAAACCAGGCTGACATAGATGATGGCCATTCTGTGCAAGCAGTGTGAGAGTGAAAGTGTGTGCCGGGGCTGTGGAAGCCCAGCGAGTGCTGACTGCTGAGGCGAGGAGCTCAGGGGCAGCTTCACAGAGCGGGGCCACTGGGGCTAGATCTGGAAGGCTGAAGAGGAAGTTGCCAGTGTGAGCAGGTGAAAGTTCCAGGCAGAAGGAATGGCATGTGCAAAAGCATGGAGGCGAGAGAGTTGGGCCAGGAGAGGTAGGCAAGGGCCACATCACTAAGGGCCTTGCATTCTAGGCTAATTCTAGGGTCCTTGGAAGCCTTCTGAGCAGGCAGGGCAGTGACCTGGCCAGATGTGCATTTTGGAAAGATCACCCCAGAGCTAGGTAGCAACTGGAGGCAGAGAGAATAAGGAGGACAATGAGATGAGAAATTCAAGTCTAGGAAAGACATGACAGGTTGTTAGATATTACCCCAGACGAAAGGACAATCAGGACTACAGATAAGGAAACCCAAGTCAGACAGGGCCCCGTGACCTGTCTGAAGAGACACAGCAAGTCAGTGCCTAGGGAGTGGGGACTGACGGGCAGAGAGGAGCACAGCCCTCGACACAGGAAAGCTCTGCCCCTGACCGTGGAAGTGGTGAGTCTCAAAGCCCTCAGGAGCCTCTGCTGCAGCTGTGGTTGCTGTCGAGCAGGATCAACAGGGTGAATACTCACCCTCCTCCTCAAACCAGATGCAAAGCAAGAAACTACAAGCAGGGAGGGGAATGCACGCTGCAGCTCATCCTGAGAGATCCTTGTGGTGGCCAGTGGAGCCCAGGGCTGGGAAGCGGGGAGGCAGAAACACAGGAGAGGCACCCAGAAGGCTTTAGGTGATGCCTCTTTTAGAAAAAGGCCTGGCCCAGGATGTGGCGTGGGATCTGCTGGCAAAAGGTCAGGGACCGGGGCTTTGTTTGTGTGAGCCTACTGCCCACTTCTGGGAATAGGACCTCCCCTTTTGGAGACCTACTCCCCCTCCCCCTCCCCTGAGGTTCCCAAGGGGGCTGCCAATCACAGTGCACCACCCCCTGGCTGGGGCCAATCAGAGCCCTTCCTTGGGGGTTTTCTGATTGGAATTCAAGAGAAAGTTTCTTTCCCTCGGGGGGCAGAGTTGAGTGATAAGGGTTGGGAGAAGGAAGCCTGGGGGGGCCCAGGGGGATGAGGAAGCTTGCCTGAAAGAATGGAGCTGACAAAGAGAGCAGCTGGAAGGGATGAGAGATCCGGCCACACCCTGACCCTGGCCTTCATCGCCCAAGGCTAGCCACCCACCCACCACCTACCACTCCCTTCCTGGAGCTTGCAAGTCCTAAGCGAACGGAAGTCCCCTTTTGCCTAAGCTGGCTGGTACTGGGGATTCTGCCACCTCCGGCCACAAGTTGCAATATAGCCACTTACAAGCCGTGGGAGTTTGGGAAAGTCAGGTCCCTCTCTGAGCCTTGATTTCCTCATCTGTAAAATGGGGGAGTCACAATACCTACCTCGAAGACTCACGTGAGACGGTGCCTGAGTGATCACTTTGTACCCATAAGTGCTGGGGCTGCCCAAGGGGAGGGCGGGGGTCCGCTCCCTCCTCTGACCGGGCCCGCAGCTGGCAGGATTCAGAGGAGACTTAGCGAGCTGGTACCACTACGACACCCACTCCCCTAGCCCCTCCAGGAGGCCATTAGCTGTGACAGCCACCCCCACCCCAGCAGCCAGTCCCTTCTTCCTTCTCCCCCATCCGGGCTCCTATAGCACCTAACCCCTCCCTCTGACATGTCCACCTCCAGAGTCAATCAGCTCTCCAAGGGCCTGCATCCGTGTCTCAGAGTCTCTGGGGAGGGGCCCAGAGGTGCCCGTGCTGCTAAATGACCAGGCCGGCAGCTGCACCTGTGGCCTCTGCTCCGGTGGCTGCCTGACCACAGAAGAGCCATGGCAACATGTCTCCACACTGATTCTACCCCTTCTTTGCCTGGATTCCTGGGAACTGAGAAGGGTTCACTCACTCAGGTTTATAAAGACTACGCCCTAGAAACTGCCCTCTGGCACCAAGCCAGTCTGGTCCCTCCACCCCACACCCACCCTGAGCCCTGGAACCTGCGCTCTCCGATGTTCCTCTGCAGCCATGAAGGTCAGGTCCCTGGAAGCTGAGCTCAAGCTTCCAGTCCTGCTAGGAGGGTACTGATAAAGGTGAAGTCCCTGCCCTGTCTCTGACTGTGGCCTTGAGCAAGTCACTTCCCACCTCGGGCCTCATTTTCTTATCCACAAAATGGGCCACCTAAAACTTTCCTGCAAGGTTGCTGCGACGGGTCCAGGCCGAGGGTGTGGAACTCCTAGCACAGAGCACAGCAGGAGACCAGGTGCCTTGGACGACAGGTAATACTAAAAGAGCTACTTCTGTGCCAGGCACTCACTAAGCTAACTTTACATATGTTAACCTGTTTCATCCTTGTAACAACCCTATGAGGTAGGTACTGTCACCATCCCCATTTCACAGATGGGGAACCTGAGGTCACTAAGCTCTGCCTGGCCTCTGGGCCCCAGTGAAAGGGAGCCATGACGATCACAGCCAATGTGGAAGTCCTACTTCAAGGGGCTCCACCCTACATTCCCAATCTGCTTACCTCAGGCCCCAACAGGGGAAGGGTTGTGTCCAGGGTCACCCAGGGAGTCAGGGGCAAGGATGGAGTCAGAGCCTAGGCCACCCCCTCCCAGCTGGAGTCAGCCTGACCCCATCACAATTTGACAAGACCAAGCGAGGCGAACCAAAGAGATGGAGGAACAAAGTTGGGGTCCCAGGGCTGGGCCTTCCCCTGGGGAAAGCAAATAGCTCAGCAGCAAAATCCACAGAGTAAAGTTTATTCCCAAGAAAGTTCCCTCCCCCCTCCCCAGCCCGGGACAGGGACAGACAGGCTGGGGGTGAAGATGGGGCTCCAGGGGCCGAGGGGCCTCTGAGAAACAAGGAAGGGTCCTGGTCCCCCGGCCACGCCGTGTCTGGCTCCCCCAGCCCAGCTGAGTCCACTGTGCCTCCCTGCCCAGCCCTCGGGAGAGGGGAGGGGGCGCTGGCTCCTGGGTAGTTCCAAAGTGGAGTGTGAAAATAGAGAGATATATAATATTTATACGCAGTGGGCAGTCCGGAGTGGCACTCACACCTCTGTCTGGAAGTCGCCATCCGGTGGTTCTGTGGGCTCCCAGGCTGCTGCCCGGTGCAGGGCCAGCCGTTCTCGGGGCTTGGGGGGCAGCGAGCCCAGCGTCATAGACTTAAAGGTGCTCCAGCTCTGATGTCGCCGCTGTTGGGACAAGCCGGGACGCTCCCCTGGACTGGGCTTCTCCTGTGGCGGGGAGAGGGAAGGGCCCGTGGAGATGGGCCAATACCCTCTCACCCACTGTACAGAAGAAGCAACTGAGAAGGCCCGGGGAGGGCCAGTGACGCCCAAAGTCACCGAGCAATCGGGGTTCAAATCCAGACCCGCCTGGCTCCAGAGCGGGGTTCCTGATCCCTGTGGTCAGAGGGACCCCCTGAGACGATGTCTCCTGCCGCCCACCCTCCTCAAGATCCTGATGGAGCTCCCACCAATACCCCCCATCTCCTAAAAACCCCAGACTGTCGCTTATGCCAGGGGCAGGCCCTTGGTGAGGCAAGCTGAGGCTGCCCAGGCCAGGGAGGAGGGCAGGGAGGGAACTGAGTGCCTTGCGGCCCACCTCACCCCACCCCACCCCAGCCTGGGGCACTTACGCTGGACACGCTCCGTTCGGCTGCCCCACCTGAGGACACACTCCACCGCTTCTCCCTCTGCAACAGGGGCCACGGGTCAGGGTCTGACCCCAGGGGCCACTGTGCCAGGTTGGGCCCCGAGCTTCAGGCAGGGGCAGTCACAAGAGGAGCCCTCACCTTGGCCGTGGACTGGCTGCGGTAGCGGTCGAAAGTGTGGAATTTCTGGTTGAGCTCATGGTAGAGTTCCGAGTGCCGTTTCCGGGTGTGCATCACCTTCTGGGAGCCACAGGGCGTCAGGGCAGGTGCTCTCCACGGGATGCTCAGCATCCTGGGTCCCCACATCCCTGCCTGCTGCCGGCCCCTCTGGGACAAGGCCTGGCTCTTTCTTCACCCCAGAGCTACGGGCTTGGGCAGTTGAGGGACTGTCATGGGGTCAGGCTCTGCACTGGGGCTGGGCTAATTTTAGGAGGGGACCCTCCGGGGACAAACCGCCCCCCGCAATCCCAAACCCAACACACACATACACTGTAGCACTTACCTCAAAGTCCAGGTCTGAATACCGTAACTTCTTTCGCTGGGAAGGAGCAACAGGGAAGCAGTGAAAGAGAAGAAAACTTTTTACCATGTGCAGGGGGTTTAGAGTGAGGAAATCTGCTCCCCCCCCAGGGTCTGCCCACTGTACCTTCCCCCAGCCCAGGCTCAGGAGCTAGGAATCCTTTAAAGGACAGCCCTTGAGGCTGTGGAAATGGGCTTGGGGCCTGGGAGATGAGGCTCCAAGGCGCTACCCCACCACGGGACTGCCAGGGGCGCACACAGGCTGGCACACGCGTAGACATGCACCTGCACGTGGACCAGATGTCACAGCGCAGACTTCCAACACGGCGGGACACAGATCCCCACATGGGATCACAGAGCAGACCCTCCTTCCTCTGTGTCCTGGATTCCACCCCTCTGTCCTGCCCCATCTTGCCCCATCCTCTCTGCCACCAACGGGCTCCTCTCTCCCTGGAAACCTCCACTTGTCCTGCAAATACAGGACGCAGGGTTACAGAAACCTTCCTTTCACCGCACTTTGCCCCTTTTCCTGCCAAACTTGGCCCTGCCTCCCTGGCCTCCCTCCCTCATGCCTCTCCCAGCTCTCACTTGCCCGAGACCACCTTCAAGGCCCCAGTGGCCTACGCAGCATTCGGTGCCAGTCAAGAAGGAGGCCTTAGAGTCTCAGAATGTTGGCGCAGGAGCGCTCACGAGGCCAAGACCAACCTTCTCAGGTTACGCTGGGGAAACTGAGGTCCAGGGTGAAGGGACTTGCCCCACAGTCCTCAAGGACGCCGCTAAAACCGCCATCTAGATCTCCCCAGTCCCAGGCCTGCAGACACGCTCACCCCCACTGGTGGTGGTGACACCCCTCTCCTGGTCCTTCCACCTCCCTGCCTGCTCTTTCTTCGCCATCCACCCTGGCGTCTCCAACTCTCGGCCCCCGCACTCTGCCCTGCACTCTCCCCTGCCCTTCACCACACACACACACACACACACACACACACACACACACACACACGTGTCCTCCCCGTTACCAGCCACACTGCACTTTCTGGAGGCAGCGGGACTCCTCTCCCTGCTCCCTGATGCCCACGGACAAGGCACACACGGCTGCGCCCGAGAGAATAAACTCTAAATTCCCCCGCCCCAAACGTGCTCCTCCGCCCCATAGGAGTTGCCCACACCAGAATTCTGGACGTCATCCTTGACCCCTCAAGACTCTGCTGTGTTTTTTGCTACCTCCCACACAAGGAGCCCAGGGCTGGCCCCTCCTCAGGGCCCCAAGCACGGACAGGTGTCCCCAGAACAAAACCTGCCACCATGCTGAGCGCTCCCCTCCCCAGTTCCCGTGTCAAGTTTTCTGTCTTTGTGACGCCTTCCTGTTTTTGCCATCTGCGGCAAGAGCAGGCACCAAATGTTCAAGAAAACATTTCGGGAGAAAAACTAAACTTGCAAACCTTCTAGCTGCTAACTTAGTTTTCTCGTGGGGAGGATGGGGAGCCGGTTTCTGGGGCTGAACATGAGCAGCCAGTGGTGCCTGAGCTGTGGCTCCTAACCCTGTCCTCATCCACACCCTCCTCATCCCTCCAACGAAAGTTCTCGAGTTCTACAGTGGGCCACTACCAACTGCTCGTTGCCAGTGATTCCCCGCAGGGAGCAGGCCTGAGGAGGTCAGAGAGAAGGCGGGGCAGCCACAGAAAACACACAGGCAGGGAAAGAGAGGGGCTGACATCTTCTCAGGAAGAGAGGGGCAATTACCGCAGGCCTACGGGCAGTGCCTGAGGTTGATTTCAGGAATTATACCGGTAGCCATCCCCAATCATCTAGCACCTTCTACCTGCTCCACACAGAGATAAATGATTTTTATCAATTAGTCCTCCAAACAACTCTACCAAGAGGCTTCTCCTGTGTTATCCCCACTTTACAAATGAGGAGACTGAGGCTCAGAGAGATTAAGGCGAAGAGAGATTACGTGAGCCTCAGGGGACGATTATGCTCCAAATCTCACCGCTGATCAACAGCAGCATCCAGATCTGAACCTGGGGACTCGGAGACCCGGGCTCTCATCCCCTACGATGTGGCTTCCCTAGCAATACAGCACTGGGCCTGAGCCACAGGCCCCTTAAAGGAGGGCCCATCCTAACCGGTCACCCCAAAACAGGCACTGAAGCAAGGGTGAGCACCTTCGAGAAGTGCACCCTCAGCGCGTGGCGTCCAGGCCCATTTGAGGAGCTCAGAGGAGCCAGGATTCGCCGTGGGCACAAACGGAGGAGAAACGCACAGCAGATATACGCCCCAGGACTTTGTATGAGGAGGCTGCGGGCTGTCCCTTCCCGGCTGCTGCCAGACGTAGTCACAGGCACCCGGGGGCAGGCCTCCCAACCCCCCACCCCCCGCCCGTGCCCAGCAGCCCCTCACCTCCAGGGAGCCCAGCTTCATGGTGGAGCCGGGCACGGTGCGGGGCATGGTCCGGCTGCGCTCCCCCGGCTCGGGCACTTGGCGGGCGCTGGGTGTCGGCGGTGGCGGTTGGAAGGTCATCCCGTAGGGGTTCTGTAGCGATCCGTAGGCAGGGCCCAGCCCCAGGCCCGAGTGGTCCACAGACAGGAAGCTGGGGTACCCTTCGGCATGGCCCAGTGCCTTGGCAGCCCGCCGGGGGGTGCCCTCGGGCCGGGCCCGCGGGGCATCCTCGCCACCTCCGCCCCCGCCGCCGGGCTGCAAGCTCAGAGTCCTCCGGGGCAGCACCATGTAGTCCCCGTCGGAGCCCGGCTCGGCAGGCTGCAGCCACGTGAGGTCCAGCTGCCGCAGGCCACCCTCCCCACACATGTACACGGGGTTGGCCTCCTGGGGGGGCGGTGGCTCCCCCAGCCCTGGTGAGGCTGCCATGGGCACCAGGAGATTGCCAGGCAGCGGTGAGAAGCTGAGGCTGCCCTCGGGACCCACGAGGCAGGACTTGGGCTCCTCGTCCTCGTCCAGGGACAGGCGGGACAGTGTGCCCGTGATGGTGGACGGGTTACAAGTGTTGACCTCCTTGAACAGCACTGGGGGCAGGAGTGGAGGGAGGTCAGTCCGGGGGAGGAGGGGCCCCCAGATGCCCTGGCCCAGGCTGAGCAGGTACCAAGCCCCTGCGCTCGGACAGCGGGGGAAACTGAGTCCTGGCGTGATGGCTGGGTGGTTAACACAGGGGTTAAGAAGGTGTCTATCCCAGAGGCCCACAGCAAGGGAGGGCGAGGAACGAAGCCAAGGCCCAGCTCCCACAGTGCCCGGGTGCGGGTCCTGACCTCTGACCCGCCAGCCCCAAGGCTGTCAAGAGAGCCTTGCTCCTCCCCGCTCCCTGGGCAGCTCCTCCCCAGGAGATAGAACTTGAAGGAGGTTCTGGTAAGAATCATGGAAATGACATAATGATGTAAGAGCCACTTTGTGCCGAGCACCCGGCCAGGCACTTGATGTCCCCCAGTTCACGTAAGGCTCCCACCCACCCTGGGAGGACAGATTTCTCTCCTTTATAGGTGTGTTAACTGAGGCTCCGGGGGTAAGCTGTTTGCCCAGAGTCATACAGTGAGTGGTGTTCACAGCCTTGAATCCAACTCGGGGTTGTCTGACTCAAAAGCTGGACCCCGCAGCCAGACACCTGTCAGGGCCTTCCTTGGTGAGGCTGGGGGCCCTCCCTTCTTGCCCCTCTCTGGGGCCATTCTCGGCTCTGCCCTGGCACACTCACCTGTCTGACAAGCCAGATCCACATCTTTTTCAAAGTCTGACTACAGGCAGAGAGGGAGAGAGCAGACAGGCAGAGAGAGGATCCATGTATCAGGGTGGGGGGGGACGCAGGCCCCTCCCTACCCACCCAGAGGGTCTGCCTCTGCTGGGCACACTGCCCAACAGAGCAGAGGGGCCCCAGGCGTGGTCTCCTCCAGCCGCACCTGACAGCGGGAAGACTGAAGGGGGCAAGGACTTGCCCAAGGCCACCCAGCTGTCAGTGGCTGAGCCTGAATCAAACCCAGTCTCTGTTCCCTCCCTGCCATAGATGAGGCAGGTGAGGGGTCCAGGGCAGGGGGCACTCAGAACCCACCTGTGCCCTGCCCAGGCCTCCTCACTCACCAGGATCTGCAGCTGCCCGTTCTTACACGAGTCGGGGGAGTCTTCACTCTCATCGGCCCGGCACACGCCCATCTGGCACTTCACCACATCCTGGACCTGAGGGCAGCAGGTGCCTGCTGGACCTGAGGCTGCCACAGGGCCCCCGGCCACGGTTGGCTGTGCCTCCCACCCCAGGCACCCAGGCGGGTGTGGAAGGAAAGAAGCGCATCCAGCCTAGGGGAGGGGGAGAAGGAGCCCCAGGGGGCCAAGGCCAAGGCCAAGGCTGCCCAAGCTATGAGCGTGCACACCAAGGGCTGCCCAGCTGGGGACCTGGTCGGGCCTCAATCTTCCCCATCTGCACCGTGGGGAGAAGCGAGGGACTGGCATGGTTGGGGGCGGACAGGGGCAGGAGAGGCCCAGCCCACCTCTCGGCGCAGAAAGCAGTGCACAGCCGTGATGACAAAGCCCTGCGCGGAGTTGAAGACAGCAAAGAGGGCCTGGAAGAGGACGGAGCGGCGGTCTGTCATGGCCAGGACGGCGGACATCCAGGTGAGCGCCAGCAGGGGCAGCACCACGCAGGAGCTCCAGAGCGAGGCCCTGAGGACAAGGCAGAGGGTCCGTCGGGCGACACTCCAGGGGACAGGCTGGGCTGAGCCCGGGCCTGCACTCAGCCTGGGGCCCTTAAGCTGCCCAAGACCGGCAGGGCCCCAAATGCCAAGATCTCAGTAATGGCCCCAAGCAGGGGGGGCTGAGGAGCCGGAGGCAGAGGAACAGAACAAAGAGCAGAAAACTGGGGGTCAAGAAGAGGGGGAGGGACAGACACACCGACACAATGGGACTGAGCCAGAGGCAGCATCAGCGGACAGAGACAAAGAAGGTGGAAAGAAACAGTCGGAGAGAAGAGGAGGGAGACAGATACAGACGCTGTGAGTTTCAGCCACAATTTGCACAGAATCACAGGCCTGGGCCACATCCCCAGAGAGTCTGGGAGGGGAGGAGAGGAAGAGGGACAAACAGAGACGACAGACATGGTGAGAGAGTGGATGAGACGGGCAGAGACACACAGGAAGGTTAAATCGGCAGAGAGGACGGAGGAAATCACAGAGCACAAATCTTTGGGGAGAAGACGAGGGGGCCAGGGCAGCAGAGGCTCCTCCTCCCCTTCAGCTTCCCAAGGAGGAGGTGCCAGGCTCCCAGGGCCTGCTCAGAGCTGGGCAGAAAGATCATAGCTGGGGCTGGAGGTCAAAGCCAGGGTCAGGGCCAAACCCACACATCCCCGGCCTCCTTGACAAGGGAGGGCAGAGAAAAAAGGCAGAGGGGCCCAGGCAACCAGGCACCAGTGCCAGCCCGCCCCCACCAGCAACAGCCCACGAGCGCACAGTAGGGCAGCCTTGCCCTACTGGGCCAGGTGCCACACCCTGCCCACTCTGCCTCATGAACACCGCCGGTGGGAGAGTCAGGCAGGGGTGGGCACAGCTCTGGACGAGGCAGAGAGATGGGCAGGCGGCCAAGACCTGCCCTAGGAAGAGTGGTCCAGGGCTGTTCAGCCCGGCCGGGGGCGGGCACAGTGGTCTCCACAGGCCCCGGGGGCAGAGCCAAGACTAAAGAGAGGACCTAATCACAGCCATGAGGGCTACCGCTGATTAACCACCAATTCTCTGGCAGGCCCTACACCAAATTCTTTACATACATTAATCACACTGTGACCAAAACAACTCCAGTAAACAGGCATGGGGAATATTATCCCAATTTACAGATGAGGAAACTGGAGTGTGCCCAGCTGCGCAGACAGAGACAGAGCCGGGATGCAAACCCAAAGTGGCGCCTCCGAAGCCCAAGCTTTTAACTGCTAGTTCTGAGAGACCGGGTCAGAGAGGCAGATGGGAGCCCAAGCGAAAGGGAGCTTTCTGCTACACAGAGGTTCCCAGAGATGGTGCCAGCCGCCTCCAGAGGCAGTGAGCTCCCTGATCCTGGAGGTGTGCAAGACAGAGCTGGGTCCCCACTGCTCAGGGAGGGTCAGCTGGATTTCTGGCCCCGAGTGGGAGGCTGGGCCTGAAGCCCTGCAGTTCATTCATTCATTCTACTCTTGCGCGGCTGGGATTTTAAGAGTCTCAGCAGCCCGAGGACAGCTCAGTGAAATAATTCCCTACCTCCAAGATTCTCTGTCCTCCAATTGATTGTAAGATTCAATGCCTCTGAAATTCTAAGTCTCAGATTCTATGACAGATGATAAGACTCTATGATTCACTCATTCGAACATTCTTAGTTTCTGATTGTCTTATTCTAAGATTCTACCATTCCAATTCTAAGGTTCTATGGGTTCAAAAATTCTAAGGGTGGAAGATTCTATGAGCCTCTGTAGGTTGGGGCTATAAGGAGGAGTGCGTGTCTGTGCCTGGATAAAATGTAAGCCGGGGCTGGGGGGGCAGGGGCAGGGAGCAAAGGGTGGGCACGGGAATCCGGCATTTTCTGGAAGGCACAGACATTCATTCCCTGTGGCCTCTTTGCCATTGCAATGTCGAGCCCTTGAGAGTGCATGGCAGTTGGCAGGGCAGGGCAAGCTTTCCAGGGCACTGGGCCGATATCCCTCCTCCCCCCACCATGGGCACTGCCCCCCCTTCTTTTGCCCCTCCCCACCCCCCCCCTTTCCCACGGGGGCACAACTAACATGGCGTTCCTGGCCGAGGCTGAGCTGAGCAGGGGGCTGGGGACCGCTCCACACGCTGAGCAGGGGAGGAGCAGGCTGGCCCAGGGGCACCGCTCCGACCTCGGGGGCGGCACAGACATGGGAGAAGGGGGGAGACACACGGGAAGTGGGAAGAGATGGGGCAGTGTGAGCCCCGAGTGGGGTGGGAGGGGGAGGGCAGATGAGAGAGAGAGAGGTGGGTTAGGGTGGGCGAGGGGCTGCAGCTGAGCACACCAGGTGCCCACCTTGCCTGCACCCTTGAGGCACCAAGTTCAGGGAGCCCCGGTCGCATCATCAAGCCCTGAGTCTCCAAGAGTGGCTGTGGCCCACCCTCCCTACAGCATTTCCCAAAAGGCCAAGTCACAGCGACCCCCCTCCCCTTACCCGGCCCTCTGCTTCTTGGACTTGTCTGAGATGCCATCCCGAGCCATGAGCTTGTTGAAGACGATGATTCCGATGAGCATATTCACCTGGGGGCCCGGTGGAGTGGGGTAGGGGAAGACAGGATCACCAGATGCCCTCCTGGCAGGGAAATCCCCAGGTGGAGGAGGCAGACCCCTTGGGGCCAGGCCCCTCCCAGGACGCTGCAGGGGCACATACCAGGACAATGACAGCTGCTGGGCCCACGAAGGCATAAAGCAGACCACCCTCCAGAGAGAGCCAGCAGCTGGATAGGGGGGGGGAAAGAGGGGGTATCAGACAACCAGTGGGCCCGCTCCCATGCTCAAACACCATCCCTCAGGGCTCCCTGAGCTGCCAGGTCACGTTACGCATGGGGCAGGGACCCAGACAGGGTGAGAGTGAGCCACTGACTGTTGCTGAGCCCCTCTAACAAGGGCCCTGGGGCTACCAAGGCTGATCCCTGACCTAAATGGTTCTGAGATTATCCAATCCCAGCACAGCCTTTTATAGTCAGGGAAACAGGCTGAGACGGGAGAATTTGCCCAAAGTCCCACAGCAGGGGTGGGCCAGGATCACAGCCCGATTAGTCTGGAGCCCTGTCAGGTCCACTGACTCCCACTTCCCAACCGGGGAGGCCCACGTACTAGCTGGATGTACCGTATCCTTTGGTGCGGGTAAAGCCGACCGACACGGCCACCACCAGGGCAGGCAGACCTGCGGGAGCGGGGGAGCCAGAGTGAGATGGCCGCCCATCCTCAGGGTCCTTCACCCTCCCAGACCCCCAGCCCAGCTGACCCCTGTGCCCAGAGAGCAGGGCCGGGGCCGGAAGCTCTCTTGCTGTCCCTGCCCCCAAGGCCCAGTGACAGGGTCCAGCACGAGCCCTGCTCACCCCAGCCCAGGCAGAGGAAGCGCTTGCGGACGAGGCGGGCGCGCATCCGTCCGATGACAGCCAGGTAGGACTGCCAGGCCTCAGTGAGCACCCAGCAAAAGGATGAGAGGAAGAAGAAGTGCAGGAAGGCAGCTGTCATGGTGCACACACCCTGCAGGAAGAAGGAGAGGGAGGGGGTGGCCCTGAGCAGCCGCCAGGGTGGGAGGCGCCGGGCTTCCCACGTCCGCTGCTGGGCGCTGCCACGGCCGCCCACCTGAGCTCCGCCTCCCACAGAACCCTGCCAGGCACCCCCGTCTTCCTGCACCCACACACAGCACGACACAGGCCCGGTGACACGTACACGGCACTCAGCATCCAGGAGGCGGGCGGGCAGGCTGCCCACGCGCAGACGGGGCTGGCAGGAAGGGGGACAAACGAGTGCCTGCCACGTCATGGCCGGGTGGGCCCCACGTCTGGCACCAGCAGGGCTGGCGCTGTGCAGAGACGGCCGAGGGGGCACAAGGGACAGCCAACACAGATCAGACGCGGGCACGTGGCACAGGAGGCTTCGCTTGGGCTCCCACATGCCCGCAGACACGCCCAACACACGTGCGCACGGGCGCTCGGCTCACGTACACGTTCACAGATGTACACAGACATCCCTCACTGGAGTACGCACACCCCCTCTCCAACTCCCTCGTGTACGCTCACACATACTCTCTCCCACACACACCCTCACCCAACACCCAGCTCGAGTGTCTACACACATCCGGCACTGAGTTTCATACACACGAGCACACGCGCCATCCCCCCTTCGCCCCACTCTCACACCCCGGCCCCCCCGTGAGCCTGCACCTGCCTTGCTCAGCACCCGCGACTGGCCCACGAGGATCAGGATGTTGGATGCCAGGATGGACAGGCAGAAATTCAGCAGGATGATGGAGCGTTCCGATTTTATAAACCTGGTGGGGCACAGTGGGCAGAGACAGGGGAGCTAGCCGCCCTGCCCAACCTGGGGTGGCCGGCCACCTCCCGCCCCGCCCCCTCGCCCTCCCAACCCCCCACCGTCCCACCTACCTCCAGAAGGCGGCGTAGATGGCAAGGAGGGTGAGCAGTGCCATACAGGACACAGCGCAGCCGATCACAAGGGGGACCGAGGGGGAGCCCGCCAGCTCCAGGGTCTGGGGTAGAGGGGCAGACCGTCAGATGGGCCACCGGGAGAGGGCAGCTACAGGGGTGCCATCGCCCTCCCCACCTCCTGTCTAGGACAGACTGGCACCTGCACCTGTGTCACACCCACACACGTAAGGGGACTCACCACTGCCTCCACACGTGCACAGAGCAGACCCAGTCACGTACGCGGACGGGTATTTATGCTGTCACCCGCACTCTTCCACACACAACCAGACACACGTGTGTGTGTATACGCATGCAATCACCCGCTGCCACACACCCCTGGGCACGTGTCATCGCTGCGAGCACCATCCAGGGGCACAGACTTCCACGTGCAATCCCACAAGCACACCCACGCAAACGCCACGTGGGATCACCCAGATCCCCACCAGCACTGTCACAGATGGCCACTGGCACCCAGGAGCCTCTTCTCCGGCCCAGCCCAGGCACTTCCCTCCCACTCACCAGGTCCTTGGGCGGCTGGGCCAGCACAGCAAAGGTGGACAGGTGCTGGCACTGGCAGCGAGTGTGGGCTGCCTGCGTCTCCAGGGTCTGGCAGCTCTCAGTGTCCCAGTCCCCTGAGCTGGCATCTCTTGGGTGGAGGGAGAGGTGGAATGAGCCCCAGCCCAGCTCCACGGCCCCACCCCCAGTGCTGGCCACTGCCTAAGGACAGGTGAAACCCAGAGCAAGGCCACATCCCAGAGGCAGGCAGGCAGGCAGCGGGGGCCACAGGGTTTGCCCTTGATCCCTTGGGCCAAGGATGGTGCCAAGGCACCCTCCCTCTGGCCTTCCAGGCAGGACATCCCCTCCTGAGGGAGGAGTCCCAGGGCTGCGGCCTTCCCCACACAGAGCCCCTGCCCAACTCACGCTCTGGAGTAGTCCCAGCTGGCACAGTGGGGATCCGTGGTGCCCTGAGGAGTAGAAGACCTAAGTGCGGCGCGGGCGGCAAGCTGCCCACCCAAGACCACCCCCATCCTGCCATGGCAGGCCCCACACAGGCCAGCGGTTCAGCCTGCCATCAGGGCAGACCACCTCCCCATCAGACAGGCCTTTGGCTGCCCTGGCTGGAGCATACCCAGGGTCCCTGCCCAGGGCCCCACTCACGTTGATGATATAGGAGAGCTCCACGGTGATGAGGGGCTCAGCTAGTGGCTGGGTGGGGGGCCTCACAGTCACTGTCATCACCCTGGATGTGACGGCCAGCGGGGGCCTGGGGGACAGATGCTGAGGTCAGCTCCTGCCAGGAGGTGGCCGGACCCAGTCAGGAACCCTGAAGGTGCTTTGGATCGAGGGCAAGAGGCTACCATGGTGCCAAGGCCAGGGGAAGGCCTAGAGTTCAGTGGGGCCCAGAACTTTGGGGGAGGTCTAGAGCTCAGTCCAACACCCCCTGCACCCCCTCTGAAGCCTCTGGGAGCTGCATGGACGTCTTGGAGAAGCACCTGTGTCCAGAGCCAGGCGAGGGGTCCCTGAGGCTGCAGATGGATCTCTCTGTGGCCAGCACGGGCTCAGCCTTTCTTCCCTTACCTGGGCCTCCCTGGACCCACAGCAGCCCCATCCACCCCTCCCAGGGACTCACCTGGGGGGCGGCAGGATGAGGCCGAGGGTGCGGTAGAGCACAGCACCAATCACAAAGTAGGAGGAGGACTCCTCAGGGTCTGCCGGGAGGAGGCGCTGGTGGGAGTGGCCCGGGCCAGGGGGCACGGTTCCTGGGCCTCTCCCCCTGCCAAGGCTGCCTGCTGCCCCGGATGCGGCCGGCTTCCCTGGGGAGGAGAGGCTGAGCACCTCCTTGGGTAGGAAGAGGCGGTCCTCTGAGTACCGCACCCAGTCCTTCATGCCCCGGCGGCCGCGCATGGGGAACGTGATGTCGCTGGACACAGCCGAGACGGGCTCTCGCTGAATGCTGATCACTGCAGAGGACAGACAGAGACAGAAACAGAGGGGAAGGTCACAGGGGAAGAGATGAATGTGGGGGAGACAGACAGCAGGAAGGCAGATGCAGACACCAAGGTTGGTACAAACAAAGAGGCGGGGGGACACGTATACAGAGAAACAACGAGGAGACGGAGCATGGAAAGAAACATGGAGACAGCGATACAAATAAGGGGTTAAATGAGGGAAAGGCAGGGCCCAGAGAAAGAGAGGAAGATAGGAAAAGCCCTCAGAAACCATCCCTGCCCCAAGGTGTCCTGGGTTCGACCACATCCAGCACCCCCTCCCCTGCCTGCCTCCTTGTACCCAGGTTATCTGTGACAATCAGAGAGCTCTGGAAGGCCTTGAGAGCATCGCCCACCAGGTGAATGAAGTCCTCCACGACCCGGAGCAGGTGCACAGAGCCAGGGGACACCTGGGGACAGACAGGGCGTAAGGGACCAAGGCAGGGGTGGGCCATGGGGGAACAAGCCTGGAAGCCCAGCCCCTCACCTGCTGAGCATCAGCCCACTTGTCCTTGTTCTCTGCATCCACCATGAAGCTCACCACCTGGAAGAAGCGCTGGGGAGAGAGCGGTGGGTGTTGGGAGGTCCCAGCCCCAGGGAGAGTAGCTTCCCTGCCACAGCCACACCTGCCACCCCGCCACAGACTCTGCTATAGGGGCCCGGCCTCCCCCTCCAATCTAGGGCTTCTGAACCTTCAGCCCTCCTTCCTCTTGACAGGGTAGAGGGTACCTGCACATCATCAGCCGAGGGCACATAGGTGGCTCTCTTGAAGGTGTCAGTGACATTCCTCAGAATGTCCACGGAGAAAAGCAGGTCCCCACTGTAGTAGGTGCGCCGGGCCAGCAGCTCCTGCAGGCTCCGCACCACTTGTGACATGCCCTCGCCCGCCAGCATGCGCTGCCCCTTGGCCAGGTGCTCCCGAAGCTGCCAGTGACAGGTAGGCTGCTGTCACCAGAGTGTCAAGAGCCGGGACCCACCCCTGGCCCATCCCACTCCAGTCCACCCACCACTTGCTCCAGAGGGAAAGGGTCAGATAGAGATGCTCAAAGGGATCCTGGGGAGACAGAGTCTAAGAAAGAGACCCATAAAGAGAGAGAATCCCCAAAGATACGTAAAGACTGAAATAGGAACAGCAAAAGAAAGAAGGAGCTCAGATATACATATAAAAGATGATAAGCACAGTTGAGGGACAAGGCACCTCCCTAATCCAAAGAGGTCATCACATGCTGGAGTGTAATGCGCTCTCTCTCTCTCTCTCAAATACGAGCTCCAAGCACAAACACAACAAATACCGGTTACAGTCAGACGAGTACACACAGGCCACGTTCGCTAACAACATTCCTACCCCATGGCAGGCCCTGGGCTGGGCACTGGGGACATAAAAATAATTTCAACTTTGTCCCTGCCTTCAAGGAGCTCCCAGTCTCACAGGACACAGACATTGTGATGAGCACTCGTAACACCTAATGACTGAGAAGCCCAGGGGGCTGTAGGAGCACAGAGGGAGGCACTGCGGATAAGGGAAGACATCTGAGGATCAGGCCTTGAGGGATGAGTAGGAGTCTGTCAGGCAAGGAGAGGCACAGCCAGGCAGAAGTGGGCACATCGTATGTACGCCAAGGCACACGGGCACGAGCAAGAATCAAGCTCCCTCCACGCCCACCAGAGTCTGGGACGGATCCTGTGTCGCCCCAGCCCAGCAGGGTGCACTCACTGACAGATACAGGTAGCGGTACTCGTGGGAGATGCAGCGGGCAAAGCTGGGCAGCCCCCAGTAGGCCACGCCCTGGGCACTGAGGAGACAGCGGCGGCTGGCAGACCCTGCAGGGGCACAGGACAGAGGGTTGGGTGTGGGGGCCGAGCTCTCACCCACTTCACTCCACACCTCAGGATGAAGGCTCAAAGAGGCTGGGGGCCCGGAAGGGAGCAGCAAGAATGGCGGCTGTGGGAGGCGTGCAGGGAGAGCCACCCGCCCCTCACCTGAGGCGTTGGGGGGGCACTTGTTGTAGATGATCTCTCCAGCAGCCGCCTTCTTCCACATCATCAGCATCACGTACTCGTCCCTGCACATCTCATGGAAGGCTGTTGGTACAGCGGAGGGGCTCAGCCAGGCCCAGGCACTTGCCGCCCAAGCCCCAGGGTCCGGCGGGCAATACCTGGACACCTCTTCTCACTGCAGGGCTTCACCTCCTCTCCGGTGCCCTCGCAGGGGTAGCCCTGAGTGCCTGTGGCCTGGCACATGCGGAAACGGCGCTGCCAGCCTGTGTCACATGTCTTGGAGCACAGGCTCCACGCGTTCCACGGCCCCCACTTGCCGTCTGTGGCTGCAGAGATGGGGGGCGTGAGTGGCCCCAGGTGCCCCCTGGGCCAGGGCCGCCACCTGCCGCCCCTGTGCCGCGCACTCACCCGGGCACTCAAGGTTGCCGCACTCCCGGGTGTCCGTGAGGGCCCCGGTACACGTGGCCCAGGCGGGGCCCGCCACGCTGCACTTCCGGCTGCGCTGCTGGGTCCCATTGGCACAGGACATGGAGCACGGGCCCCAGGGACCCCATTCTAGCCACTGGCCTTCCACTGCATGGGGAGACACAAGCAGGGTTGGCTGTTGAGCAAGGGGTGTGGGGATGCGTCAGGGCAGAGCACCGCAGGGAGATGGCATTCAGATTTGAATAAGGCCAGACCCACTGGAGAGGGGTGGATGAAGGGGGGCTGGAGGGAGCTGGTGGTGCCTGGGCCTGGGCCTGCCTGCCTGCCACCAGCTCCAGGAACACAGGACCCCTCTCCACTCAGCACTGAGGCACACGCTCTCTTCTGGCTAGGGAAACGGGCCCCGGGCCACCTTCTGATCTTTGCCCACATGTAAGCCCAGCTTTGTGTCCCCCACAGCCCAGCTGGCCATGAGCACCAAAGTGCTATGAACAACAAGGGTAGTCCAGGGCTCAGGGGAAGGGGCACTGGCAAGCAGCCCCCTTTAGATGGAATCACAGGGTGCCAACTCCAAGTAGGCTGGGCCAGGTCACCTCCCACACTGGCAGGTAGACTATGCCAGTCTCCCCATGCTTGGTCAAAGTTCACTGGGGTTTCCCCAGGGGCAGGGCACTGGACCTGACCTCCTCCCCTTTCCCGACCCCCACCCGGCTGGGCAGTGCCCGCCTGGAAGCCCACGGGTGCTACTGACCCGGGCAGGCGGCCATACTGCAGAGCTTAGTCTGCAGCTCGGGACCCTCGCAGGCCTTGCCGCCGTGCTGGGGGGGCACGCAGGTCCGCATCCGGCTCCGGGACCCCCGCCCGCAGCTGCGGGAGCACAGGCTCCAGGACCCCCACTCCTCCCACACGCCGTGCACTGCAAGGAAGCACGTGGCCGGTGGCTGAGCGGCACCTTGGCCCCGCCCACTGCCCACCCACCCACCAATCAGGAGCTCCGGCAGCTCTGCCACCGCTCCTCATTGGCTCTGCCCTGGGCCCCAGGATTCCGCCCTTTGAGGGGGGGGCGGATGTGGAAGACACAGACTTCTAGTCCCAACTCACACAGGACACTGCCTGTGGACACCCAGACAGGGAGACTAGAATCAACCCAGGAGGGGAGCCAGGGGTCCTCCTCTCCTGGGGGCACAGTAAAGCCCAGGAAAGGGCTCAATATCTACCCCACCTTACCCCATCCCCATCCCTCCCCACCCCAGATCCAGAGCAAGAATCCAACATGGCAGGCCTGGGGCAAGAGAATGCCCCTCCCCACCCCAAGCGCAGGGACACACAAATAGACATGACCCTCTACGTGGACACTGACACAAAGAGCTCACACTGGAACACGGCTTTGCCCCACCCCTTTTTGCAAGCTCCTGGCACACCCCCAGTTGCCAAGACCCCTTCCCAGGTAACCCTACTTTAAGTTCCCAGCCAGGAGCTGATCTGGCCTAGGCACCACTTCGCTCCCTCTGGCGCAAGGGGCAGGACCCGCTGAAGCTGCCGAGCCCCTCCTGACCGACAGGCTGTCCCCACAGGCACATGCACATTCTCAACAACTCCATGCTGAACTGAGGAAGGCTTCAGGGTCTAGGGGAGGCTCCCTGGGGAGTGGGATAGGGAGTCAGAGGAGGGAGGCAATGGTCAGAGAAAGCTTCATTTTTGAACTGAGGAAGGCTTCAGGGTCTAGGGGAGGCTCCCTGGGGAGTGGGATAGGGAGTCAGAGGAGGGAGGCGATGGTCAGAGAAAGCTTCATTTTTTTTTTTTTTTTTTTTTAAGTGGCATTTCTCTTAGATCCTGAAGGACAGGCTGAACTTTAATAGCCAAGGTAGGGGTGGAGGGGATAGGATGAGAATAGGCAAATGCAGGGTGGTGGGAAAGTGCAAGAGGTGCTGGTGTGGCCAGAGCATAGGGAACACAGAGGGCGGTGAAGGTAAAAAGACAAGCCTTGATTACCAGGATGTAGGCATCAGGGGAGTGATGTGCCCACAACCAAGCCTGCTGGTGCGGGCCCCGGTCTGATTCATCTGTGTCCCTGATGCCCTGTGTGGGGCTGGGCACGGTGGGGGGGTGGGGGGACAGTCAAGTTTGCTGAATGAAAGGAGGAGGCAACCAACCATCTTTGGAAGATGAACTTGCCCGAGTCCCAGGCAGGACCCAACCCTGCAGGCAGACTGGGTGGGGAGGACGGGCATACCTGGGCAGGTGGCTGAATTGTTGCAGGGCCGGGTCTCCCGCAGGGGCCCGCTGCACAGGGTCCCATAGGGGGAGGACACGCAGGAGCGGGTCCGCACCTGCAGGCCCTGCCCACACGTCAGGGAACACACGCTCCACGGGGACCACTCCTCAGCCGCTGGGTCGCCTACGAGAGAGGGACAGCGTCGGCGGCAGGGGGCATCTCCCAAGCACTCAGTCTCATAGGAATCCTCCTACCCTGACCCCAAGTGACAGGCTCTTCAGGAAGCAATCCAGCCCTGCCCACAGGCCTCACATGGCAGAGAGACACGACTGAGCTCCAGGACATACACACAGACAGGCACACGCCAAGCACACATGCCACCAGATGCCACAGAGTCGGGACCCCGCCACAGAGGAAGGGAGGCGGGCCCGAGTTACCTGTCTGCGCCATGTACAGCCCAGGCTCATCTGCAGACCTTGGCCACTGGGTTTTCACCTTCGGTTCCTCTTCCGGCTCCTCACCTGGAACACGGAGGTGGTGGCGGGGGCTCAGCAGAGGCCAGCTCGGTCCCGCCAGGGTGGCACAGAGAGGGCAGCCTTGCTCACCCTCAGCCAGAGGGTCTGGAACCAACTGCAGGCGACGCTGAAAGAGCATCACGTCCTGCCCCCTGCCCCACCAACACCATTTTACAGATAAGGAAACTGAGACTCAGAAGGCCACACAGGGCTTGCCTACAGCCTCACGACTGTCTTTTCCTCCTGCCTCAGCCAAACTGGGGGAGACTGGAGAGGAGTAGCCGCTCATATTAATGAGCTCTGGGAGGCTTCCGTGCCAAATGCTGTCCCTACATATCTCCTTAACCCTCCCCTGGGAAGTAGGGACCATCACCTCCGTTTAAAGATGAGAAAACTGAGGCCGAGAGAGGGGAAGTGACTTGTCCAAGATCACACAGCTTGGAAAGCCTCAAGTCCAGTCTCTTTCCCCTCACAGGGCTGACCCTAAGGCAGACAAACAGCCAAGGTGAGCAGCTGTGACCACTCCGTAAGCTTGCCTCTGGGGACACGATTCATGCCAAGCCAGGGACTGGGCCTGGGGCCCAGATTCTGCTCCCCAAGCAGCACTGGACTGTGACCTGGAGGCACAGGTCAGAACGCCACTCCTCTGAGACCTAAGGGCCTGGGGCAGGTGCCTCCATCCAGCAGACCCTACTCCCCACCGCCCTGTGGCCAGCGAGCAGCAGGCGCTCTGGGATCTGCTGCTGCTGCCTCAGCCCCCGCCTCACCGGGCTCTTGGCTGCCCAATTTCTGTGTCTGGTCTAGGCCTTGGAAGCGCTGCCAGCCCTGGAGGAGAGGCTGGGAGCTCCCATTCTCCAAAGCCAGGCCCTCCTGCTCAGACATGAGCTCATCAGGCCCTCTCCCACAGGCTGGGTAGCAGGGATGGTGGCAGACATGAGTACAGGAGAGAAAGACCCAGCGCACGTAGAGGCTGCTGGGCAGGTGGGATCGGAACAGCATTTTGGGACAGGGCTCAGCCCATGCTGTCCCCAGACTAGAAGGTACTCCTCTCCCCCACTCCCAGGCCCTCTCCTATTTCTGAACACCAGGTCAGCACCGAACAGGCACTCTGTGTTGGAAGGAACCCAAGAAGGCTGTACTCTTCCTGCCCCCTGCCGCCCAGTCCAGGCTCTGCGTCTGAGAGAAAGCTCTTCCTCACCAGGCATGAAGAGTGGCCACTCTGAGCAAAGCTGCTGTCCAGAGGGCCCTGAGCTGCCACTCAGCCCAGCCTCTGGTCTCATCCACTCCCGGGCCCTTCCCTCCACTTCAGCCGCCAGTCCCAGGACCTGATTTTCATCATCCCCGAAACTGCTCCACCATCTCTGAAACCTGCGTCTCCCCACCCCACAGGACACCTTCAGAGTCAGGCAACCCTGGTCCCAACTGGGGCGTGGACACTGACCAGCTGTGTGACCGAGGGCAAGTGTCTTTGCCTCGCTGACCCTGTTTCCTGACCTCTGTAGAACAATACTCAGAATACCCCCTACCCTTGAGGGCTGACCTCAGGACTTCCTGACAGGAGATCATGAAGCCCTCAGCACCCTGCTTGGACATGAGGAATGCTCAGAAGGCAGCAACTATCTGGTTTATTTTCACCATCTTCCCTTCCCTCAACACCTCCACCTCTTCGGCACCCTCACGTGCCACCACCCCTCAGTCCCCTGGGCCTCCTCCCTCTGAACAGCATCTGCCATCGCTCCTGGCCTCGCCTTGGGCCCTGCCTCTATCAAGACCACAGAGAAGGTGCTGGAACCATGCCTGGCAGCTCCTGAATCCCCTCACCCAGCCTTTCCACCACACCCGCTCAGCCAGTCCCCAGCCCTGGAGACTGTGACAAACCGCCTTCTCCACGCCCACCCCCAGGCTGCTAAAGAAATCTACAGCTGTGCCAACTGCCACCACGACAGATTCAGGGATGCACATCCGATGGCCAATGGCCGAGCAGGGCTCCCTGCCTTCCCTGTCCCCCACCTCGGCAGGCTGTGCCAGACCTTGACCTCTCTCCTCAAGCCCATCTCCGCCCACTCCCTCTCTGCAACAAGCTCCTTTACAGAGAAAGCAGAAGCTGTGACA